>NW_023331692.1:0-35438 GCF_011100685.1 Canis lupus familiaris
TCACCATGCCAGTGACACAGGTCCCCACGTGGGCCTCACTTCGACCTGGTGAATCTGGTCCTTACCTGGTTCTCACCCGGAACTGGTAACTCTGGTCACCACCTGGGAATCACCTGGGCCTGGTGAATCTGGTCCCCATCTGGGCCTCATCCAGTCCTGGTGACTTTGTTCCACACCTGGACCTGATTGCTGTGGACTCCTTCTTGCCTCACCTGGAATGGTGACTCTGATCCTAACTGGGCCTCACCCAGTTCTGGTGACTCTGGTCCTCATCTGTGGACCATTATGAGCTGGATAAACTCTTCCACCCCTGAGCCTCACCTGGACATGATGACTCTGGAGCCCCTCTGGGCCTCAGCCTGATATGGTGACTCTGGTCCCCATCCGTATGTCACCTCACCAGGTGAATCTGGAACCCCTCTATGCCTCAACTTGACCTGGTAAATCTGGTCCTCAACTGGGCCTCACCGGGACCTAGTGAACATGCTCCCCACCTGCGCCTCATCTGGACCTGGTGACTCTGGTTCTACCTGGGCATCATCGGGACATGGTTACTCTATTCCACTGGGACTGACCTGATCCTGGTAACTCTGGTCCTGACTTTGGCCTCTTCTGTACCAGGTGACTCTGGCTCCACCTCGGCCTCACCTGTAACCTGTGACTCTGATCCTAAGCATGGCCTCACCTGACCTGGTGACTGTGGTTCCCATCTGGACCTCACCTGGACCTCATGTCTCTGGTCCCACCTGGGCCTCACCAGGACCTGGCGTCTCTGGGACCCTCCTGGGTAGCATCAGGATATGGTTACAGTGTTCACTAACAGTGCGCCAGCCGGAACTATTAACTCTGGTCTTCACCTGGGCCACACCTGCACTGTGACACTGGTTCCCACCTGGGTCTCACCTGGACATGGTGAGTCGTATCCCCACCTGGTCCTCACCTATAACTGGTGATTTCGTTCCCACATGGAGATCATATGGACCTGTTGTCCGCAGTGTTTCTAGCTTTCTCATGTACCCTCGTGACTCTGGTCCCCCACCAGGGCCTCACAGGGACCTGGTGAGTGTGGTTGCCACCTGCACCTCAAGTGGACCTGGTCATTCTGGTCTGCACCTGAGACTACCCTGGAATCTGGTGACTGTTGTCCCCACCTTGGCTTCACCCGCTTTGGGGACTCAGGTCTCCATCTGGGCCTCACCTGGCCCTGTTGACCATGGTCCTCAACTGCGCAAAATTGGGACGCGGTGACATGTGTTCCACAACTGGGACGTCACCTAGACCAGGTGATTCTGATCAACCTCTGGGTCCTCAACCGTACCTTAGTGACTGTGAACCCCACTTGGCCTGACTTGGACCTGCTGACCCTGGTTGCCACCTGCGCCTGACCTCGAACTGTTGACTCTGGTACTTTCAAGGGCCTACCCTGTATCTTGTGATCCTGGTCCCCACCTGGGACTTACCTGGACGTGGTGACCCTTGTCACCACCTGAGGACTCACCTGGACCTTGCTTACTGTGTTCCACACCTGGGCCACAAGTATACCTGATCACCATGGTCCCCAAGACAGAATCACATGGACCTGTTGCCTCTGATCCCCACCGGGGCCTCACGTGTACCTGGTAACTCTGGTCCCTCACCTGGGTCTCATCTGGACCTAGTGACTCTCGTCCCCACCTGGGCTTCACCTGGATCTGGTCACTCTGGTCCCCACCTGGAATTTCACCTGGATCTGCTGACTCTGGTCCCCACCTGGACCTCACCGTGATCTGGTGACTCTGGTCCTCAGTATGGCCTCACCTGGACCTAGTGTCTCTCATCCCCACGTTGACCTAACTCAGAACTGCTGAATCTTGCTGCCCATCTAGGCCGCACCCAGACCTGATGACTCTTGTCCCCAGCTATGCCTCAATTCGACCTGATGAATCTGGTCCTAACGTGGCCTCACATGGACCTGGGACTCAGCTGGATAGAGTGGCGCTGGTTCCCACAAGCGGCTCACCTGATACTGGTGACTGTGGTCTTATTCTATGCCTCAACAGGAACTAGTGATTTTGTTCCCCATCTGGGCCTGCATGGCCTTAGTGACTCTGGTCCTCACCCAGGCATCATTCGGACCTGGATACTCTATTCCACACCTGGGCCTCACTTTGACCCGGGATCTCTGGTCCCATTATGGGTCTCAAACTAAACTGGTTACTCTGGTTGCCCCTCTGGGCCTCACCCTTACCTGGTGACTCTAGTCACCCCATGGGCTTCACTTGGGGCTGGTGAATCTGGACCTTAGCTGGTTTTCACCTGGATGTGGTGACTGGTCGCCACCTGGGCCTCACCTGGACTTGGTAAATCCTGTTGCCACCTGCACCTTACCTTGACCTTGTGACTGTGGTCCCACCTGAACCTCACCTGGATCTGGTTGGTCTGGTTCCCATATGGGGCTCTCCTGGACCTGGTTCCTGTGGTCTCCATCTGGCCTCACCTGGAACACAATGACTCTGATCCATATTTGGGCCTCTCCTGAACCTGTTGACTCTGGTCCTTACCTGGGCATCATTGGGACCTGGATACTCTCTTATATACCTGGGACTCACTTGGACCTGGTGACTGTGGTCCCACCTGGGCCTCAACTGGACGGGGTGACTGGTTCCTGCAGGGACCTCACCTGGACCTGGTGACTCAGGTCCTCATATGGGCATCATGGGACCTGGTTTTTCAGCATTCCACATCGGGGACCTCAACTGGACCTAGTGACTCTCGTCCCCCTCTGGGCCTCACCATGACGTGGTGACTCTTGGTCCCCACCTGGATATCACCAGAACCGGGTGACTCTGGTCCCCCTCTGGGACTCACCCGGAGCTGGGGACACTGGTCCTGAACTGGGTCTCAACAGGACCTGGTGAATCTACTCCTCACTTAGGCCTCGTCTGGACCTTGTGACTCTTTTCCCACCTGGCATCAATGGGACATGGTTACTCTCTTCCGCACCTGGGCCTCACATGGACATGATAACTTTGCTCCGCCCTTTGGCCTCAACTGGTCCTGATGACCATGGTCCCCCCACCTAGGACTCAATCTGGACCTGGAGACTGTTGTCCCCACCTGGGTCTCACCTGGACCTGGTGACTCTCGTTCCCACATGAACCACACCTGGACCTGGTGACTGTGGTGTTCTTGTAGACTCACATTTACCTGGTGACTCCGGTGCCCACTACGGCCTCACGTGGATCTGGTGACTCTGGCCTGCTGGTTGGCCTCACTTGGACCTGGTGAGTGGGGTTGCCACCTGGGCCTCACCCAAACCTGGTGACTCAGGTCCTCAACTGGGCCTCACCTGGACCTAGTGAATATGCTCCATCTGGGCCTCATTTGGACCTGGTGACTCTGGTCCCTACCTGGGCGTCATAGGGACATGGTTCCACTGCATGGCCTGCATGTTGGCCTCACCTGGATATGGTAACTCTAGTCAGTACCTGGGTATCATCGGGATATTGTTCCTCAGCACGGCCTGCAGTTTGGAATCACCTGGACCTGGTGAGTGGTGTTGTCATCTGGGCCTCAACCATGCCTGCTGACACAGGTCCCCACGCGGGCCTCACTTGGACCTGGTGAATCTGGTCCTTACCTGGTCCTCACCCGGAACTGGTAACTCTGGTCACCACCTGGGATTCACCTGGGCCTGTTGAATCTGGTCCCCATCTGGGCCTCACCCAGTCCTGGTGACTTTGTTCCCCACCTGGGCCTGATTGCTGTGGACGCCTTCTTGGCCTCACCTGGAACTGGTGACTCTGATCCTAACTGGGACTCACCCAGATCTGGTGACTCTGGTCCTCACCTGTGGACCATTATGACCTGGATACTCTGTTCCACACCTGAGACTCACCTGGACATGATGAATTTGGATCCCCTCTGGGCCTCAGTCTGACATGTGGACTCTGTTCCCCATCTGGATGTCACGTAGACCAGGTCAATCTGGTATCCCTCTAGGCCTCAACTTGACCTGGTGACTCTGGTCCTCAACTGGGCCTCACCGGAATCTAGTGAACATGGCCCCACCTGCGCCTCATCTGGACCTGGTGACTCTTGTCACCACCGGGAACTCACCTGGACCTGCTTACTGTGTTCCACACCTGGGCCTCAAGTAGACCTGTTGACCATGGTCCCCAAGCCGGCCTCACATGAACCTGTTGCCTCTGATCCCCACCGGGGCTTCACGTGTACCTGGTAACTCTGGTCCTCAACCGGGGCTCATCTGGCCCTAGCGACTCTGGTCCCCACCTGGGCTTCACCTGGATCTGGTGACTCTGGTCCCCACCTGGACTTCACCTGGATCTGGGGACACTGGTCCCAACCTGGACCTGACCTGCATCTGGTGACTCTGGTCCTCCGTTTGGCCTCACCTGGATCTGGCATCCCTCCTCACCACTTTGACCTAAATCAGAACTGCTGAATCTTGCCCCACCTCGGCCGCAACCAGACCTGGTGACTCTTGTCCCCAGCTATGCCTCAATTCGTCCTGATGAATCTGGTCCTCACGTGAGCCTCACATGGACCTGGGACTCAGCTGGATAGAGTGGCTCTGGTTCCCACAAGGGGCTCACCTGATACAGCTGACTGTGGTCTTATTCTATGCCTCACCTGGTCCTAGTGATTCTGTTCCCATCTGGGCCTGCATGGCCCTAGTGACTCTGGTCCTCACTCAGGAATCATTAGGACCTGGATACTCTATTCCACACCTGTGCCTCACATTGACCATGGACCTCTCGTCCCATTCTGGGACTCAAACTAAACTAGTTACTGGTTCCCCTTTGGGCCTCACCCTTACCTGGTGACTCTGGTCACCCGTTTGGCTTCACTTGGGCCTGGTGAATCTGGTCCTTAGCTAGTCTCACCTGAATCTGGTGAATGGTATCCACCTGGGCCTCACCTGGTCTTGGAGAATCCTGTTGCCACATGTGCCTCACCTGGACCTTGTGACTGTGGTCCCACCTGGATCTCACCTGGATCTGGTGGCTCTGGTTCTCATATGGGGCTCTCCTGGACCTGGTTCCTGTGGTCTCCATCTGGCCTCACCTGGAACACAATGACTCTGATCCATATTTGGGCCTCTCCTGCACCCGTTGACTATGGTCCTTACATGGGCATCATTGGGACCTCGATACTCTCTTATATACCTGGGCCTCACCTGGACCTGGTGACTTTGGTCCCACCCGGGCCTCTACTGGATGAGGTGACTGGTTCCCACAGGGACCTCACCTGGACCTGGTGACTCAGGTCCTCATATGCGCATCATGGTACCTGGTTTCTCAGTTCCACATCGGGGCCTCACCTGTACCTAGTGATTCTCGTCCCCCTCTGGACCTCACCCTGACGTGGTGACTCTGGTCCCCACCTGGATATCACCAGAACCGGGTGACTCTGGTCCCCCTCTGGGCTCACCCGGATATGGGGACACTGGTCCTCAACTGGGCCTCAATAGGACCTGGTGAATCTACTCCTCACTTAGGCATCGTCTGGACCTTGTGACACTTTTCCCACCTGGCATCAATGGGACATTGCTACTCTGTTCCCCACCTGGGCCTCACCTGGACATGATGACTTTGCTCCACTCTTTGGCCTCAACTGGTCCTGATGACTCTGGTCCCCCCACCTAGGCCTCAATCTGGACCTGGTGACTGTGGTCCCCACCTGGGTCTCACCTGGACCTGGTGACTCTCGTTCCCTGGTGAACCACACGTGGACCTGGTGACTGTGGTTTTCTTGTAGACTCACATTTACCTGGTGACTCCGGTCCCCACTAGGGCCTCACCTGGATCTGGTTACTCTGGCCCGCTGGTTGGCCTCACCTGGACCTGGTGAGTGGGGTTGCCACCTAGGCCTCACACATAGCTGGTGACTCAGGTCCCCACGTGAGCCTCTTGGACCTGGTGAATCTGGTCCTTACCTGGTCCTTTCCTAGACCCGGGGACTCTATCCCCACCTGGGCCTCACCTGGACCTGGTGAATCTGGTCCCTATCTGGTTCTCACCCAGGTCTGGTGACTTTGTTCCCCACCTGGACCTGATTGCTGTGAACTCTCTCTTGGCCTCACCTGCAACTGGTGACTCTGATTCTATCTGGGCCTCACCCAGATCTGGTGACTCTGGTCCTCACTTGGGCATCATTGGTACCTGGTGACTCTGTTCCACACCTGAGCCTCACCTGGACCCGATGACTCTGGGACCACTCTGGGCCTCCACCTGACCTGGTGACTCTCGTCCCCATCTGGATATCACCTGGACCAGATGATTCTCTTACCCTTCTAAGGCTCAAGCAGATATGGTGAAACTGGTCCTCAACTGGGCCTCACCTGGACCTAGTGAATATGCTCCATCTGGGCCTTATTTGGACCTGGTGACTTGGTCCCTACCTGGGCTCATCGGGACATGGTTCCACTGCATTGCCTGCAGATTGGCCTCATCTGGACCTGGCAAATCTGGTCCCAACCTGAGCATCACCAGGACATGGTTCCTCTGCATGGCCTGCAGGTTGGCCTCACCTGGACGTGGTAAGTGGGGTTGCCACCTGGGCCTCCCCCATACCTTGTGACACAGGGCCCCACGTGGGCCTCTCTTTGACATGGTGAATCTGGTCCTTACCTGGTCCTCACTCGGAACTAGTAAGTCTGGACACAACATGGGAATCATCTGGACCTGGTGAATCTGGTCCCCATTGGGCCTCATCCAGTCCTGGTGACTTTGTTCCCCACCTGGACCTGATTGCTGTGGACTCCTTTGGGCCTCACCTGGAACGGGTGACTCTGATCGTAACTGGGACTCACCCAGATCTGGTGACTCTGGTCCTCACCTGTGGACCATTATGAACTGGATACTCTGTTCCACACCTGAGACTCACCTGGACATGATGAAGCTGGATCCCCTCTGGGCCACAGCCTGACATGGTGACTCAGGTCCCCATCTGGATATCACCAGAATCGGGTGACTCTGTTCCCCCTCTGGGACTCACCCGGAGCTGGGACACTGGTCCTCAACTGGGCACAACTGGACCTGGTGAATATACTCCTCACTTAGGTCTCGTCTGGACCTTGTGACACTTTTCCCACCTGGCATCAATGGGACATGGTTACTCTGTTCCCTCTGAGCCTCACCTGGACATGATAACTTTGCTCCACACTTTGACCTCAACTGGTCTTGATGACTCTGATCCCCGCACCTAGGCCTCAAACTGAACCTAGTGACTGTGGTCCCCACCTGGGTCACACCTGGACCTGGTGACTGTGGTCCCCACATGGGTCTCACCTGGACCTGGTGGTCTCGTTCCTACATGAACCACGCCTGGACCTGGTGACTCTGTCGTTCTTGTAGACTAACTTTTACCTGGTGAATCCGGTCCCCACTAGGGACTCACGTGGATCTGGTGACTCTGGCCTGCAGGTTGGTCTCACCAGGACCTGGTGAGTGGGGTTGCCACCTGGACCTCACCCATACCTGGTGACTCAAGTCCCTACGTGGGCCCCTTGGACCTGGTGAATCTTGTCCTTACCCGGTCCCCTCCTAGACCCGGGGACTCTTGTCACCACCTGGGCCTCACCTGGACATGGTGAATCTGGTCCACATCTGAGCATCACCCATTCCTGGTGACTTTGTTCCCCACCTGGACCTGATTGCTGTGCCCTTTCTTGGCCTCACCTGGACTGGTGAGTCTGATCCTATCTGTGCGTCACCCAGACCGTGTGACTCTTGTCCTCACCTGGGCATCATTGGTACCTGGTGACTCTGTACCACACCTGAGCCTCACCTGGAAATGTTGACTCTGGAACCGCTCTGGGCCTCACCCTGACCTAGTGACTCTGGTCCCCATCTGGATGTCACATGGACAAGGTGATTCTGGTACCCCCTAGGCCTCAAACAGATCTGGTGACTCTGGTCTTCAAAGGGGACTCACCTGTACCTAGTGAATATGCTCCATCTGGGCCTCATATGGACCTGGTGTCTCAGGTCCCTACCTGGTCATCATCGGGACATGGTTCCACTGCATGGCCTGCAGGTTGTCCTCACCTGGACCTGGTAACTCTGTTCCCTACTAAGGCATCATCGGGACATGGTTCCTCTTCATGGCCTGCAGGTTGGCCTCACCTGGACCTGGTGAGTGGGGTGGTAATCTGCGCCTCACACATACATTGTGACAAGGACCCCACGTGGATCTCACTTGGACCTGGTGAATCTCGTCCTTAACTGGTCCTCACCCGGAACTGGTAACTCTGGTCCACACCTGGGAATAACCTGAACCTTGTGAATCTGGTCCCCATCTTGGCCTCACACAGTCCTGGTGACTTTGTTCCCCACCTGAACCTGATTGCTGTGTACATCTTCTTGGCCTCACCTGGAACTGGTGACTCTGATCCTAACTGGGCCTCATCCAGATCTGGTGACTCTGGTCCTCACTTGTGGACCATTATGACCCGGATACTCTTTTCCACACCCTAGAGTCACTTGGTCATGATGACTCTGGATCCCCTCTGGGCCTCACTCTGACATGGTGACTCTGGTCCCCATCTGGATGTCACCTAGACCAGGTGAATATGGTACCCCTCTAGGCCTCAACTAGACCGGGTGATCTGGACCTCAACTGGGCCTCACCGGGACCTAGTGAATATACTCCCCACCTGCGCCTCATCTGGACGTGGTGACTCGGGTTCTACCTGGGCATTATCGGGAAAATGTTACTCTATGCCCGACTGGGACTGACCTGATCCTGGTAACTCTGGTCCTGACTTTGGCATCTTCTCTACCGGGTGACTCTGGCTCCACCTGGGCCTCACCTGTAACTGGTGACTCTGATCCTAAGCATGGCCTCACCTGACCTGGTGACTGTTGTTCCCAACGGGACCTCACCTGGACCTCATGTCTCTGGTCCCACCTGGTCCTCACCAGGACCTGGTGTCTCTGGTACCCACCTGGGTAGCATCAGGATATGGTTACACTCTTCACTAACAGTGACCCAGCCGGACCTATTAACTCTGGTCTTCACCTGGGGCACACCTGGACATGGTGACACTGGTACACACTTCGGTCTGACCTGAACATGGTGAGTCGGATCCCCGCCTGGTCCTCACCTGTAACTGGTGATTCTCATTCCCACATGGACATCATGTGGACCTGGTGGCTGCAGTTTTTCTAGCTTCTCATATACCTCGTGACTCTGGTCCCCACTAGGGCCTCACCGGGACCTGGTGAGTGTGGTTGCCACCTGCACCTCACCTGGACCTGGTGATTCTGGTCTGCACCTGAGACTACCCTGGATCTGGTGACTGTAGTCCCCACCTGGGCTGCACCTGGATTTGGGGACTCCGGTCCCCATCTGGGACTCACCTGGCACTGTTGACTATCGTCCTCAACTGGGCAAATTGGGACCCGGTGACTGTGTTCCACAACTGGACCTCACCTGGATCAGGTGACTCTGGTCCCCCTCTGGGTCTCACCGTGCCGTAGTGACTGTGAACCCCACTTTGGCATGACTTGGACCCGTTGAGCCTGGTTGCCACCTGCGCCTGACCTCGAACTGTTGACACTGGTTCTTTCAAGGGCGTCCCCTGGACATGGTGATCCTGGTGCCAACATGGGCCTCACCTGGACCTGGTGACTCTTGTCACCACCGGGAAGTCACCTGGATCTGCTTACTGTGTTCCACACCTGGGCCTCAAGTAGACCTGTTGACCATGGTCCCCAAGCCGGCCTCACATGGACCTGTTGCCTCTGATCCCCACCGGGGCTTCACGTATACCTGGCAACTCTGGTCCTCACATTCGCCTCATCTGGACCTAGTGACTCTGGTCCCCACCTGGGCTTCACCTGGATCTGATGACTCTGGTCCCTACCTGGACTTCACCTGGATCTGGTGACTCTGGTCCCCACCTGGACCTGACCTGCATCTGGTGACTCTGGTCCTCAGTTTGGCCTCACCTGGACCTGGTGAGTGGGGTTGCCACCTGGACCTCACCCATACCTGGTGACTCAGGTCCCCACTTGGGCCTCTTGGACCTGGTGAATCTGGTAATTCTGGTCACCACCTGGGAATCCCCTGGACCTGGAGAATCTGGTCGCCATCTGGGCCTCACCCAGTCCTGGTGACTTTGCTCCCCACCTGGACCTGATTGCTGTGGACTCCTTTTGGGCCTCACCTGGAACTGGTGAGTCTGATCCTAACTGGGCCTCACCCAGATCTGGTGACTCTGGTCTACACCTGCGGACCACTATGACCTGGATACTCTGTTCCACACCTGAGCCTCACCTGGACATAATGACTCTGGATCCTCTCTGGGCCTCACTCTGACATGGTGACTCTGGTCCCCATCTGGATGTCACCTAGACCAGGTGAATCTGGTACCCCTGTCGGCCGCAACCAGACCTGGTGACTCTGGTCCTCAACTGGGCCTCACCTGGACCTAGTGAACATGCTCCTCACCTGCGCCTCATCTGGACGTGGTGACTCGGGTACTACCTGGGCATCCTCGGGACATGGTTACTCTATTCCCCAATGGGACTGACCTGATCCTAGTAACTCTGGTCCTGTCTTGGCCTCTTTTGGACCAGGTCACTCTGGCTCCACCTGGGCCTCACCTGTAACTGGTAACTCTGATCCTAAGCATGGCCTCACCTGACCTGGTGACTGTGGTTCCCATCGGGATCTTACCTGGACCTCATGTCTCTGGTCCCACCTGGGCCTCACCAGGACCTGGTGTCTCCAGTACACACCTGGGTAGCATTAGGATATGGTTACACTGTTCACTAACAGTGACCCAGCCGGACCAATTTACTCTGGTCTTCACCTGGGCCACACCTGGACATGGTGACACTGGATCCCACCTGGGTCTCAACTTGACATGGTGAGTCAGATCCCCACCTGGTCCTCTTGTGTAACTGCTGATTCTCCGGCCCACATGGACATCATGTGGACCTGGTGGCTGCAGTGTTTCTAGCTTCTCATGTACCTTGTGACTCTGGTCCCCGCCAGGGCCTCACTGGGTCCTGGGGAATGTTGTTGCCACCTGCATCTCACTTGGACCTGGTGATTATGGTCTGCACCTGAGACTACCCTGGATCTACTGACTGTGGTCCCCATCTGGGCTTCACCTGGATATTTGGACTCCGGTCCCCATCTGGGCCTCACCTGGCCCTGTTGACTATCGTCCTCAACTGGGCAAAATTGGGACCCGGTGACTGTGTTCCAAAACTGGACGTCACCTGGACCAGGTGACTCTGGTCCCCCTCTGGGTCTCACCGTGCCTAGTGACTGTGAACCCCACGTTGGCCTGACTTGGACCTGCTGACCCTGGTTGCCACCTGCGTCTAACCTCGAACTGTTGACACTGGTATTTTCAAGGGCCTCCCCTGTACCTGGTGATCCTTTTCCCCACCTGGGCCTCACCTGGACGTGGTGACTCTTGTCACCACCGGGGACTCACCAGGACCTCCTTACTGTGTTCCACACCTGGGCCTCAAGTAGACTTGTTGACCATGGTCCCCAAGCCGGCCTCACATGGACCTGTTGCCTCTGATCCCCACCGGGGCCTCAAGTGTACCTGGGAACTCTGGTCCTCACCTGGGCCTCATCTGGTCCTAGAGACTCTGGTCTCCACCTGGGCTTCACCTGGATCTGGTGACTCAGGTCCCCACCTGGACTTACCTGGATCCGTTGACACTGGTCCCCACCTAGACCTCTCCTGGACATGGTGACTCTCTTTCCAACATGGACCTCACCTGGATCTGGTGACTCTGGTCCTCAGTTTGGCCTCACCTGGACCTGGTGTCTCTCGTCCCCACTTGAACCTAACTCAGAACTGCTGAATATTGCCCCAACCTGGCCACATCCATACCTGGTGACTCTTGTCCCCACCTTTGCCTCAATTCCACCTGATGAATCTGGTCCTCACGTTTGCCTCACATGGACCTGGCACTCAGCTGGACCTGGGACTTAGCTGGATAGAGTGGATCTGGTTCCCACAAGGGGTCACCTGATACTGGTGACTGTGGTTTTATTCTATGCCTCATCAGGACCTAGTGATTCTGTTCCCCATCTGGGCCTGCATGGCCCTAGTGACTCTGGTACTCACCCAGGCATCATTGCGACCTGGATACTCTATTCCACACTTGGCTTCAATTTGACCAGGGACCTCTGGTCCCATTCTGGACCTCAAACTAATCTGGTTACTCTGGTTCCCCCTCTGGGCCTCACCCTTACCTGGTGACTCTGGTCACCCCTTGGGCTTCATTTGGGCCTGGTGAATCTGGTCCTTAGGTGGTCCGCACCTGGATCTGGTGACTGGTCGCCACCTGGACCTCTTCTGGACTTGGTGAATCCTGTTGCCACCTGGGCCTCACTTGGACCTTGTGACTGTGGTCCATCCTGGACCTCACCTGGATCTGGGGGATCTGGTTCCCATTTGGGGCTCTCCTGGACCTGGTTCCTGTGGTCTCCATCTGGCCTATCCTGGAACACAATGACTCTGATCCATATTTGTGCCTCTCCTGCACTTGTTGACTCTGGTCTTTACCTGGGCATCATTGGGACGTGGATACTCTCTTATATACCTGGGCCTCACCTGGACCTGGTGATAGAGGTCCCACCTTGGCCTCACCTGGATGAGGTGACTGGTTCCTACAGGGACCTCACCTGGTCCTGGTGACTCAGGTCCTCATATGGGCATCATGGGACCTGGTTTCTCAGTTCCACATAGGGGCCTCACCTGGACCTAATGATTCACCTTCCCCTCTGGGCCTCACCTTGACGTGGTGACTCTGGTCCCCACCTGGATATCACCAGAACCGGGTGACTCTGGTCTCCCTCTGAGACTCAGCGGAGCTGTGGACACTGGTTCTCAACTATGCCTCAACAGGACCTGATGAATCTACTCTTCACTTAGGCCTCGTCTGACCTTGTGACTCTTTTCCCACCTGGCATCAATGGGACATTGTTACTCTGTTCCCCACCTGGGCCTCACCTGGACATGATAACTTTGCTCCATTCTTTGGCCTCAACTGGTCCTGATGACTCTCGTCCCCACACCTAGGCCTCAATAGGGACCTGGTGACTGTGTTCCCCACCTGGGTCTCCCCTGGACCTGGTGACTCTCGTTCCTACATGAACCACACCTGGACTTGGTGACTGTGGTGTTCTTGTAGACTCACATTTCCCAGGTGACTCAGGTCCCCACTAGGGCCTCACCTCGATCTGGAGACTCTGGCCTGCAGGTTCGACTCACCTGGACTTGGTGAGTGGGGTTGACACCTGGGCGTCACCCATACCTGGTGACTCAGGTCCCCACGTGTGCCTCTTGGACCTGGTGAATCTGGTCCTTACCTGGCCTCTCCCAGACCCAGGGACTATGGTCACCACCTGGACCTCACCTGGACCTGGTGATTCTGGTCCCCATCTGGGCCTCACCCATTCCTGGTGACTTTGTTCCCCACCTGGACCTGATTGCTGTGGACTCTTTCTTGACCTCACCTGGAACTGGTGACTCTGATCCTATCTGCGCGTCACCCAGATCTGGTGACTCTGGGCCTCACCTGGGCATCATTGGTACCTGGTGACTCTGTTCCACGCCTGAGCCTAACCTGGACAGGATGACTCTGGAACCACTCTAGGCCTCTCCCTGACCTGATGCCTCAGGTCCCCATCTGGATGTCACCTGGACGATGTGATTCTGGTACCCCTCTAAGCCTCAACCAGATCTGGTGACAGTGGTTCTCAACTGGACCTCACTGGACCTAGTGAATATGCTCCATCTGTGTCTCATTTGGACTTGGTGACTCTAGTCCCTATCTGGGCATCATCGGGACATGGTTCCTCTGCATGGCCTGCAGTTTGGCCTCACCTGGTCCTGGGGAGTGGGGTTGCCACCTGGGCCTCACCCATGCTTGGTGACACAGGTACCGACGTGGGACTCACTTGGACCTGGTGAATCTGGTCCTTACCTGGTCCTCACCCGGAACTGGTAACTCTGGTCACCACCTGGGAATCACCTGTACATGGTGAATCTGGTCCCCATCTGGGCCTCACCCAGTCCTCGTGACTTTGTTCCCCACCTGCACCTGATTGCTGTGGACTCCTTCTTGGCCTCACCTGGAACTGGTGACTCTGATCCTACTGGGACTCACCCAGATCTGGTGACTCTGGTCCTCACCTGTGGATCCATTATGACCTGGATCTCTGTTCCACACCTGAGCCTCACCTGGACATGATGACTATGGATCCCCTCTGGGCCTCACCCTGACATGGTTACTCTGCTCCACATCTGGATGTCACCTAGACCAGGTGAATCTGGTACCCCTGTCGGCCTCAACTAGACCTGGAGATTCTGGTCCTCAAGTGTGCCTCACGGAGACCTAGAGAATATGCTCCCCACCTGCTCCTCATCTGCACCTGGTGACTCTGGTTCTACCTGCTCATCATCGGGACATGGTTACTCTATTCCCCACTGGGACTGACCTGATCCTGGTAACTCTGGTCCTGACTTTGGCCTCTTCTGTACCAGGTGACTCTGGCTCCACCTGGGCCTCACCTGTAACTGGTGACTCTGATCCTAAGCATGGCCTCAACAGACCTGGTGACTGTGGTTCCCATCGGCACCTCACCTGGACCTCATATCTCTGGTCCCACCTGGGCCTCACCAGGACCTGGTGTCTCTGGTACCCACCAGGGTAGCATCAGGATATGGTTACACTCTTCACTAACAGTGACCCAGCCGGACCTATTAACTCTGGTCTTCACCTGGGCCACACCTGGACATGGTGACACTCGTTCCCACCTGGGTCTCAACTGGACATGGTGAGTCGGATCCCCACCTGGTCCTCACCTGTAACTGGTGATTCTCGTTCCCACATGGACATCCTGTGGACCTAGTGGCTGCAGTGTTTCTAGCTTCTCATGTACCTCGTGACTCTGGTCCCCACCAGGGCCTCACCGGGACCTGGTGAGTGTGGTTGCCACGTGCACCTCACCTGGACTTGGTGATTCTGGTCTGCACCTGAGACTACCCTGGATCTGGTGACTGTGGTCCCCACCTGGTCTTCACCTGGATTTGGGGACTCCGTTCCCCATCTGGGCCTCACCTGGCCCTGTTGACCATGGTCCTCAACTGGGCACAATTGGGGCCCGGTGACTGTGTTCCACAAATGGACCTCATCTGGACCAGGTGACTCTGGTCCCCCTCTGGTTCTCACCGTGCCCTAATGACTGTGAACCGCACTTTGGCCTCACTTGGACCTGCTGACCCTGGTTGCCACCTGCGCTTGACTTCGACCTGTTGACTCTGGTTCTTTCTTTTTTCTTTTCTTTTAAATTTATTTTTATATTTGGTGTTCTATTTATTAACATACAGAATAACCCCCAGTGCCCGTCACCCATTCACTCCCACCCCCCGCCCTCCTCCCCTTCTACCACCCCTAGTTCGTTTCCCAGAGTTAGCAATCTTTACGTTCTGTCTCCCTTTCTGATATTTCCCACACATTTCTTCCTCCTTCCCTTATATTCCCTTTCACTATTATTTATATTCCCCAAATGAATGAGAACATATAATGTTTGTCTTTCTCCGACTGGCTTACTTCACTCAGCATAATACCCTCCAGTTCCATCCGCGTTGAAGCAAATGGTGGGTATTTGTCATTTCTAATTGCTAGTAATATTCCATTGTATACATAAACCACATCTTCTTTATCCATTCATCTTTCGTTGGACACCGAGGCTCCTTCCACAGTTTGGCTATCGTGGCCATTGCTGCTATAAACATCGGGGTGCAGGTGTCCCGGCGTTTCATTGCATTTGTCTCTTTGGGGAAAATCCCCAACAGTGCAATTGCTGGGTCGTAGGGCAGGTATTTTTTTAACTGTTTGAGGAACCTCCACACAGTTTTCCAGAGTGGCTGCACCAGTTCACATTCCCACCAACAGTGTATGAGGATACCCTTTTCTCCGCATCCTCTCCAACATTGGTTGTTTCCTGTCTTGGTAATTTTCCCCATTCTCACTGGTGTGAGGTGGTATCTCATTGTGGTTTTGATTTGTATTTCCCTGATGGCAAGTGATGCGGAGCATTTTCTCATGTGCATGTTGCCCATGTCTATGTCTTCCTCTGTGAGATTTCTGTTCATGTCTTTTGCCCATTTCATGATTGGATTGTTTGTTTCTTTGGTGTTGAGTTTGATAAGTTCTTTATAGATCTTGGAAACTAGTCCTTTATCTGATATGTCATTTGCAAATATCTTCTCCCATTCTGTAGGTTGTCTTTGAGTTTTGTTGACTGTATCCTTTGCTGTGCAAAAGCTTCTTATCTTGATGAAGTCCCAATAGTTCATTTTTGCTTTTGTTTCTTTTGCCTTCGTGGATGTATCTTGCAAGAAGTTACTATGGCCGAGTTCAAAACGGGTGTTGCCTGTGTTCTTCTCTAGGATTTTGATGGAATCTTGTCTCACATTTAGATCTTTCATCCATTTTGAGTTTATCTTTGTGTATGGTGAAAGAGAGTGGTCTAGTTTCATTCTTCTGCATGTGGATGTCCAATTTTCCCAGCACCATTTATTGAAGAGACTGTCTTTCTTCTAATGGATAGTCTTTCCTCCTTTATCGAATATTAGTTGCCCATAAAGTTCAGGGTCCACTTCTGGATTCTCTATTCTGTTTCACTGATCTATGTGTCTGTTTTTGTGCCAGAAGACTCTAGTTCTTTCAAGGGCCTCAACTGTACCTGGTGATCCTGGTTCCCACCTGGGACTCACCTGGACGTGGTGACTCTTTTCACCACCGGGGACTCACCTGGACCTGCTTACTGTGTTACACACCAGGGCCTCAAGTAGACCTGTTGACCATGGTCCCCAAGTCGGCCTCACATGGACCTGTTGCCTCTGATCCCCACCGGGGCCTCACGTGTACCTGGTAACTCTGGTCCTCACCAGGGCCTCATCGGGACCTAGTGACTCTGGTCCCCACCTGGGCTTCACGTGGATCTGGTGACTCTGGCCCCACCTGGATATCACCAGAACCTGGTGACTCTGGTCCCCGTCTGAGACTCACCCGGAGCTGGGGACACTGGTCCTCAACTAGGCCTCAGCAGGACCTGGTGAATCTACTCCTCACTTAGGCTTCGACTGGACCTGTGACTCTTTTCCCACCTGGCATCAATGGGACATGGTTACTCTGTTCCCCACCTGGGCCTCACCTGGACATGATAACCTTGCTCCGCACTTTGGCCTCAACTGGTCCTGATGACTCTGGACCCACCACCTAGGCCTCAATCTGGACCTGGTGACTGTGGTCTCCCACCTGGGTCTCACCTGGACCTGGTGACTCTCGTTCCCACATGAATCACACCTGGACCTGGTGACTGTGGTGTTCTTGTAGACTCACTTTTACCTGGTGACTCTGGTCCTCACTAGGGCCTCTCCTGGATCTGGTGACTCTGGCCTGCAGGTTGGCCTCACCTGGACCTGGTGAGTGGGGTTGCCACCTGGGCCTCACCCATACCTGGTGACTCCGGTCCCCACGTGGGCCGCTTGGACCTGGTGAATCTGGTCCTTACCTGGTCCTCTCCCAGACCCGGGGACTCTGGTCACCACCTGGGCCTCACCTGGACCTGGTGACTCTGGTCCTCACCTGGGCATCCTTGGTACCTGGTGACTCTCTTCCACACCTGAGCCTCTCCTGAACATGATGACTCTTGAACCTCTCTGGGCCTCACCCTGACCTGGTGACTCTGGTCCCCATCTAGATGTCACCTTGACCAGGTGATTCTGGTATCCCTCTAGGGCTCAACCAGATCTGGTGATTCTGGTCCTCAACTGGGCCTCACCTGGACCTAGTGAATATGATCCATCTGGGCCTCATTTGGACCTGGTGTCTCTGGTCCCTCTCTGGGCATCATCAGGACATGGTTCCACAACATGGCCTGGAGTTGGCCTCACCTGGACCTGGTGAGTGGTGTTGCCACCTGGGCCTCACCCATACGTGGTGACACAGGTCCCCATGTGGGCTTCACTTGGACCTGGTGAATCTGGTCCTTACCTGGTTCTCACCCGGAACTGGTATGTCTGGTCACCACCTGGGAATCACATGGGCCTGGTGAATCTGGTCCCAATCTGGACCTGACACTGTCCTGGTGACTTTGTTCCCCACCTGGACCTGATTTCTGTGGACTCCTTCTTGGCCTCACCTGGAACTGGTGACTCTGATCCTAAGTGGGCCTCCCCCAGATCTAGTGACTCTGGTCCTCACCTGCGGACCATTATGACCTGGATACTTTGTTCCAAACCTCAGCCTAACCTGGACATGGTGACTCTGGTCCCCATCTGGATGTCACCTAGACCAGGTGAATCTGGTACCACTCTAGGCCTCAACTTGACCTGGTTGCTCTGGTCCTCAACTGGGCCTCACCGGGAACTAGTGAACATGCTACCCACCTGCGCCTCATCTGGACCTGGTGACTCTGGTTCTACCTGGGCATCATAGGGACATGGTTACTGTAATTCCCCACTGGGACTCACCTGATCCTGGTAACTCTGGTCCTGACTTTGGCCTCTTCTATACCAGGTGATTCTGTCTCCACCTGGGCTTCACCTGTACATGGTGACTCTGATCCTAAGCATGGCATCACCTGACCTGGTGACTGGGGAACCCATCGGGACCTCACCTGGACCTCATGTCTCCGGTCCCACCAGGGGCCTCACCAGGACCTTGTGTCTCTGGTACCCACCTGGATAGCATCAGGATATGGTTACATTCTTCACTAACACTGACCCAGCCGGACCTATTAACTCTGCTCTTCACCTGGGCCACACCTGGACATGGTGATTCTGGTCTGCACCTGAGACTACCCGGGATCTGTTGACTGTGGTCCCCACCTGGGCTTCACCTGGATATTTTGACTCCGGTCCCCATCTGGGCCTCACCTGGCCCTGTTGACCATGGTCCTCAACTGGGCAAAATTGGGACCCGGTGACTGTGTTCCACAACTGGACCTCACCCTCGACCAGGTTACTCTGGTCCCCCTCTGGGTCTCACCGTTCCCTAGTGACTGTGAACCCCACTTTGGCCTGACTTGGACCTGCTGATCCTGTTTGCCACCTGCGCCCGACCTCGAACTGTTGACTCTGGTTCTTTCAGGGCCCTCCCCTGTACCTGGTGATCCTCGTCCCCAACTGGGCCTCACCTGGACGTGGTGACTCTTGTCACCACCGGGGACTCACCTCGACCTGCTTACTGTGTTCCATACCTGGGCCTCAAGTAGATCTGTTGACCATTGTCCCAAGCCGGCCATCACATGAACCTGTTGCCTCTGATCAAAACGGGAGCTCACGTGTACTTGGTTACTCTGGTCCTCATTTGGGACTCATCTTGACCTAGTGAGTATGGTCCCCATCTGGGCTTCACGTGGATCTGGTGACTCTGGTCCCCAACTGGAAGTCACCTGTATCTGGTGACACTGGTCCCTACCTGGACCTCTCCTGGACCTGGTGACTCTCTTTCCAACATGGACCTCACCTGGATCTGTTGACTCTGGTCCTCAGTTTGGCCTCCCCTGGAACCTGATGTCTCTCGTCCCCATTTTGACCTAACTCAGAACTGCTGAATCTTGCCCCACCTAGGCCGCACCCAGACTTGGTGACTCTTGTACCCAGCTATACCTCAATTCGACCTGATGAATCTGGTCCTCACGTGGGCCTCACATGGACCTGGGACTCAGCTGGATAGAGTGGCTCTGGTTCCCTCAGGGGCTTCACCTGATACTGGTGACTGTGGTCTTATTCTATGCCTCACCAGGACCTAGTGATTCTGTTCCCCATCTGGGCCTGCATGGCCCTAGTGACTCTGGTCCTCAACCAGGCATCATTGGGACCTGGATACTCTATGCCACACCTGGGCCTACTTGACCAGGGACCTCTGGTCCCATTCTGGGCCTCAAACTATACTGGTTACTCTGGTTCCCCCTCTGGGCCTCACCCTTACCTGGTGACTCAGGTCACCCCTTGGGCTTCAATTAGGCCTGGTGAATCTGGTCCTTAGCTGGTCCGCACCTGGATCTGGTTGACTGGTCGCCACCTGGGTCTCACCTGGACATGATGACTCTTGGATCGCCTCTGGACCTCACCCTTACATGGTGAACTCTGGCTCCCCATCTGGATGTCACCTAGACCAGGTGAATCTGGTACCCCTCTAGTCCCTCAACTAGACCTGGCTGACTCTGGTCTCAACTGGGCCTCAGCGGGACCTAGTGAACATAGCTCCCCACCTGCGCCCTCATCTGGACCTGGTGACTTGGTTCTACCTGGGCATTCATCGGGGACATGGTTACTCTATTCCCCACTGGGACGACTGATCCTGGATAACTCTCGGTCCTGACTTTGGCCCTCTTCTGTACCAGGTGACTCTGGCCACCTGGGCCTCACTTTAATCTGGTGACTCTGACCTAAGCATGACCTCACTGACCTGGTGACTGTGTTCCCATCAGGACCTCCTGGACCTCATGTCTCTAGCCCACCTGGGCCTCACCAAGACCTGGTTCTCTGGTCCCACCTGGGTAGCATCAGGATATGGTGACCCTGTTCACTACAGTGACCAGCCGGACCTATTAACTCTGGTCTTCACATGGGCCACACCTGGACATGGTGACTGGTTCCCACCTGGGACTCACCTGGACATGGTGAGTCGGATGCCCACCTGGTCCTCACCTGTAACTGGTGATTTCGTTCCCACATGACATAATGGACCTGGTGGCTAGTGTTCTAGCTTCTTATGTACCTCGTGACTCTGTCCCCACCAGGGCCTCACCGGGAACTGGTGAGTGTGGTTTCACTGCAACTCACCTGGACCTGGTATTGTGGTCTACCTGACTACCCTGGATCTGGTGACTGTGGTCCCCACCTGGGATTCACCTGGATTTGGGGACTCCGGTCTCCCATCTGGGCTCACCTGGCCCTGTTGACCATGGTCCTCAACTGGGCAAATTGGGACCACGGTGACTGTGTTCCACAACTAGACCTCACCTGGTATCAGGTGACTCTCGTCCTCTGGTCTCACGTGCCCTAGTGACTGTGAACCCCTTTGGCCTAACTTCGACCTGTTACTGGTTGCCACCTGCGCCTGACCTCAAACTGTAGACTCTGGTTTTTCAAGGCCTCCCCTCGACCTGGTGATCTGGTCCCCACCTGGGTCTCACTTGGACGTGGTGACACTTGTCACCACCGGGGATCTTGGACCTGCTTACTGTGTTCCAAACCTGGGCCTCAAGTAGACCTGTTGACCATGGTCCCCAGACGGCCTCACATGGACCTGTTGCCACTGCTCCCACCGGGCCTCACTTGTACCTGGTACTCTGGTCCCACCTTGACCTCATCTGGACTACTGACTCTGGTCCTCACCTGGCTTCACCTGGATCTGATGACTCTGGTCCCCACCTGGACTTCCCGGATCTGGTGACTTGGATCCACCTGGACCTCTCTGGACCTGGTGACTCTCTTTCCAACATGGACCTCACCTGGATTCTGGTGACTCTGGTACCCACCTGGACCTCACCTGCATGGTGACTCTGGCCTGCAGGTTTGGCCTCACCTGGACCTGGGGAGTGGGGTTGCCACCTAGGCCTCACCCTACCTTGGTGACTCAGGTCCCCACGTGGGCCTCATTTGGACCTGTTGAATCTGATCCTTAGCTGGTTTTCTCCCAGACCCGAGGACCTTGGTCACCACCTGGGAATAATCTGGACCTGGTGAATCTTGTCCAAATTGGGTCTCACCAAGTCCTGGTGACTTTCTTCACCACCTGACCTGATTGATGTGGGACGCCTTCTTGGCGTCACCTGGAACTGGTGACTGATCCTATCTGCGTGTCACCCAGATCTGGTGACTCTGGTCCTCACCTGGGCATCATTGGTACCTGGTGATTCTGTTCCACACATGAGCCTCACCTGGACCCGATGACTCTGGAACCACTCTGGGCCTCACGCTGACCTGGTGTCTCTGGTCCCCATTGGATATCACCTCGATCAGGTGATTCTGGTACCCTTCTAAGCCGAACCAGATATGGTGAAACTGGTCCTCAACGGGCTCACCTGGACCAGGTGACTCTGGTCCCCCTCTGGTCTCACCGTGCCCTAGTGACTGTGAACCCACTTTGGCCTGACTGGACCTGCTGACCTGGTTGCTACCTGCGCCTAACCTCGAACTGTTGACTCTGGTTTCTTACAAGGGCCTCCCGGGACCTGATAATCCTGGTCCCCACCTGGGTCTCACCTGGAGTGGTCACTCTTGTCAACACTGGGGACTCACCTGGATCTGCTATACTGTGTTCCACACCTGGGCCTCAAGTAGATCTGTTGACATGGTCCCCGAGCCTACCTCACATGAACCTGTGGCCTCTGATGCCCACCGGGGCCTCACGTGTACCTGATAACGCTGGTCCTCACCTGGGCCTCATCTGGACCTAGTGACTCTTATCCCCATCTGGGCTTAACCTGGATCTGGTGACTCTAGTCCCCAAGGACCTCTCCTGGACTGGGACTCTCTTTCCAACATGGACCTCAACTGGATATGGTGACTATGGTCCTCAGTTTGGCCTCATGGACCTGGCGTCTCTCGTCCCACATTGACCAAACTCAGAACTGCTGAATCTTGCCCCACTAGGCCGCACCCAGTCCTGGTGACTCTTGTCCCCAGCTATGCTCATTTGGACCTGATGAATATGTTACTCACGTGGGCCTCACATGGACCTGGGACTCAGCTGGATAGAGTGGCTCTGGTTCCACAAGGGGCTCACCTGATACTGCTGACTGTGGTCTTATTCTATGCCTCACCAGCACTAGTGATTCTGTTCCCCATCTGGGCCTGCATGGCCCTAGTGACTCTGGTCCTCATCAGCCATCATTGGGACCTGGATACTCTATTCCCACCTGGGCCTCACTTTGACCAGGGACCTCTGGTCCAACTCGGGGCCTCAAAAAACTGGTTACTCTGGTTCCCCCTCTGGGCCTCACCCTTACCTGGTGACTCTGGCACCCCTTAGGCTTCACTTGGCCTGGTGAATTCTGGTCCTTAGATGGTCCGAACCTGGATCTGGTGACTGGTCGCCACCTGGGCCTCTCTGGACTTGGTGAATCCTGTTGCCACCTGCGCGTACCGGGAACCTTGTGACTGTGGTCCTACCTGGACCTCACCTGGATCTGGTGACTCGGTTCCCATATGGGGCTTCCTGGTCCTGGTTCCTGTGGTCTCCATCTGGCCTCACCTGGAACACAATGACTCTGTTCCATATTTTGCCCTCTGCTGGACCTGTTGACTCTTGGTACTTACCTGGGCATCATTGGGTCCTGGGAACACTCTTATATACCTGGGCACCTCGACCTGGTGACTGTGGTCCCACCTGGAACTCACCTGGATCTCGTGGCTCTCGTTCCCATATGGGGCTCTCCTGGACCTGCTCCTGTGGTCTCCATCTGGCCTCACCTGGAACACAATGACTGATCCGTATTTGGGCCTCTCCTGGACCTGTTGACTCTGGTCCTACCTGGGCATCATGGGACCTCGATACTCTCTTATATACCTGGGCCTCACCTGGACCTGGTGACTGTGGTCCCACCTCGGCCTCACCTGGACGAGGTGACTGGTTCCCACAGGGACCTCACCTGGACCTGGTGACTCAAGTCCTCATATGGGCATCATGGGGACTGGTTTCTCAATTCCACATCGGGCCTCACCTGGAGCTAGTGTTATCGTCCCCCTCTGGGACTCATCCTGACGTGGTGACTCTGGTCCCCACCTGGATATCACCAGAGCCGGGTGACTCTGGTTCCCCTCTGAGACTCACCGGAGCTGTGGACACTGGTCCTCAACTGGGCATCAACAGGACCTGATGAATCTACTATTTCAATAGGCCTGTCTGGAACTTGTGATCTTTTCTCACCTGGCATCAATGGGACATGGTTACTCTCTTCCCCACCTGCGCCTCACCTGAATATGATAACTTTGCTCCACACTTTGGCCTCACCTGGTCCTGATGACTCTGGTCCCCCCACCTAGGCCTCAATCTGGACCTGGTGACTGTGGTCCCCACCTGGGTCACCTGGACCTGGTGACTCTTGTTCCCACATGAACCACACCTGGACCTGGTCCCTGTGGTGTCTTGTAGACTCACATTTACCTGGTGACTCCGGTCCCCACTAGGGCCTCACCTGGATCTGGTGACTCTGGCCTGCAGGTTGGCCTCACCTGGACCTGGTGAGTTTGGTTGCCACCTGGGTGTCACCCATACCTGGTGACTCAGGTCCCCACGTGGGCCTCTTGGACCTGGTGAATCTGGTCCTTACCTGGTCCTCTCCCAGACCTGGGACTCTGGTCACCACCTGGGCCTCAATGGACCTGGTGAATCTGGTCCCCATCTGGGCGTCACCCTGTCCTGGTGACTTTGTTTCCCACCTGGACCTGATTGCTGTGGACTCCTTTTGGGCCTCACCTGGAACTGGTGACTCTGAACCTAACTGGGCCTCACCCAGATCTGGTGACTCTGGTCCTCACCTGGGCATCATGGTACCTGGTGACTCTGTTCCTCACCTAAGCCTCATCTGGACATGATGACTCTGGAACCTCTCTGGGCCTCTCCCTGACCTGGTGACTCTGGTCCCATCTGCATGTCACCTGCACCAGGTGATTCTGGTACCCCTCTAGGCATCAACCAAATCTGGTGACTCTGGTCCTCAACTGGGCCTCACCTGGACCTAGTGAATTTGCTCAATCTGGACCTCATTTGGTCTTGGTGTCTCTGGTCCCTACCTGGGCATCATCGGGACATGGTTCCACTGCATGGCCTGCAGGTTTTCCTCACCTGGACCTGGTAACTCTGTTCCCTACTATGGCATCATCGGGACATGGTTCCTCTTCATGGCCTGCAGGTTGGCCTCACCTGGACCTGGTGAGTGGGGTGGTAATCTGGGCCTCACATACATTGTGACACAGGTCCCCACCTGGGTCTCACTTGGACCTGGTGAATCTCGTCCTTAACTGGTCCTCACCCGGAACTTGTAACTCTGGTCCCCACCCGGGAATAACCTGGACCTTGTGAATCTGGTCCCCATCTTGGCCTCACCCAATCCTGGTGACTTTGTTCCCCACCTGGACCTGATTGCTGTGGACACATTTTTGGCTTCACCTGGAACTGGTGACTCTGATCCTAACAGGCCTCATCCAGATCTGGTGACTCTGGTCCTCACCTGTGGACCATTATGACCTGGTACTCTGTTCCACACCTGAGACTCACTTGGACATGATGACTCTGGATCCCCTCTGGGCCTCAGCCTAACATGGTGATATGGTCCCCATCTGGATGTCACCTAGACCAGGTGAATCTGGTACCCCTCTAGGCCTCAACTAGACCAGGTATGTGGTCCTCAACTGGGCCTCACCGGGACCTAGAGAATATACTCCCCACCTGCGCCTCATCTGGACGTGGTGACTCGGGTTCTAACTGGCCATCATCGGGATCCCTGGGTGGCGCAGCGGTTTGGCGCCTGCCTTTGGCCCAGGGCGCGATCCTGGAGATCCGGGATCGAATCCCACATCGGGCTCCTGGTGCATGGAGCCTGCTTCTCCCTCTGCCTGTGTCTCTGCCTCTCTCTCTCTCTCTCTCTCTGTGACTATCATAAATAAATAAAAATTAAAAAAAATTTTTTCTAACTGGGCATCATCGGGACATGATTACTCTATGCCCACTGGGACTGACCTGATCCTGGTAACTCTGGTCCTGACTTTGGCGTCTTCTCTACCGGGTGACTCTGGCTCCACCTGGGCCTCACCTGTAACTGGTGACTCTGATCCTAAGCATGGCCTCACCTGACCTGGTGACTGTGGGTCCCATCGGGACCTCACCTGGACCTCATGTCTCTGGTCTCACCTGGGCCTCACCAGGACCTGGTGTCTCTGGTACCCACCTGGGTAGCATCAGGATATGGTTACACTCTTCACTAACAGTGACCAGCCGGACCTATTAACTGTGGTTTCACCTGGGCCACACCTGGACATGGTGACACTGGTACCCACTGGGTCTGACCTGAACATGGTGAGTCGGATCCCCGCCTGGTCCTCACCTGTAACTGGTGATTCTCGTTCCACATGGACATCATGGGGACTGGTGGCTGTAGTGTTTCTAGCTTCTCATGTACCTCGTGACTCTGGTCCCCACAAGGGCCTCACCAGGACCTGGTGAGTGTGGTTGCCACCTGCAACCTCACTTGGACCTGGTGATTCTGGCCTGCACCTGAGACTACCGTGGATCTGGTGACTGTAGTCCCACCTGGGCTTCACCTGGATTTGGGGACTCCGGTCCCCATCTGTGCCTCACCTGGCCCTGTTTACTATGGTCCTCAACTGGGCAAAATTGGGACCCGGTGACTGTTCCACAACTGGACCTCACCTGGACCAGGTGACTCTGGTCCCCCTCTGGGTCTCACCGTGCCCTAGTGACTGTGAACCCCACTTTGGCCTGACTTGGACCTGTTGACCCTGGTTGCCACCTGCGCCTAACCTCGAACTGATGACTCTGGTTCTTTCAAGGGCCTACCCTGGACATGATGATCCTGGTGCCCACATGGGCCTCACCTGGACTTGGTGACTCTTGTCACCACCGGGAACTCACCTGGATCTGCTTACTGTGTTCCACACCTGGGCCTCAAGTAGACCTGTTGACCATGGTCCCCAAGCCGGCCTCACATGGACCTGTTGCCTCTGATCCCCACCGGGGATTCACGTGTACCTGGCAACTCTGGTCCTCACCTACGCCTCATCTGGTCCTAGTGAGTCTGGTCCCCACCTGGGCTTCACCTGGATCTGATGACTCTGGTCCCCACCTGGACTTCACCTGGATCTGGTGACTCTGGTCCTCAGTTTCGCCTGACCTGGACCTGGTGTCTCTCGTCCCCACTTTGACCTAACTCAGAACTGCTGAATCTTGTCCCACCTAGACCGTATCCAGACCTGGTGACTCTTGTCCCCAGCTATGCCTCAATTCGAACTGATGAATCTGGTCCTCACGTGGGCCTCACATGGACCTGGGACTCAGCTGGATAGAGTGGCGCTGGTTCCCACAAGGGGCTCACCAGATACTGCTGACTGTGGTCTTATTCTATGCCTCACCAGCACCTAGAATTCTGTTCCCCATCTGGGCCTGCATGGCCCTAGTGACTCTGGTCCTCACCCATGCATCATTGGGACCTGGATACTCTATTCCACACAGGGCCTCACTTTGAGCAGGCACGTCTGGTCCCATTCTTGGCCTCAAACTAAACTGGTTACTCTGGTTACCACTCTGGGTCTCACCCTTACCTGGTGACTCTCGTAACCACTTGGGCTTAACTTGGGCCTGGTGAATATGGTCCTTAGCTGGTCCGCACCTGGATCTCGTGACTGCTGGCCACCTGGGCCTCACCGGGACGTGGTGAATCCTGTTGCCACCTGCGCCTCACCTGGTCCTTGTGACTGTGGTCCCAACTGTATCTCACCTGTATCTGGGTCTCTGGTTCCCATATGAGGCTCTCCTGTAACTGGTTCCTGTGGTCTCCATCTGGCCTCACCTGGAACAAGATGACTCTGATCCATATTTGGGCCTCTCCTGGACCTGTTGACTCTGGTCCATACCTGGGCATCATTGCGACCTGGATACTCTCTTATATACCTGGGCCTCACGTGGACCTGGTGACTGTGGTCCCACCTGGGCCTCACCTGGACGAGGTGACTGGTTCCCACAGGGACCTCACCTGGACCTGGTGACTCAGGTCCTCATATGGGCATCATGGGACCTGGTTTCTCAGTTCCACATCGGGGCCTCACCTGGACCTAGTGATTCTCGTCCCCTTCTGGGCCTCACCCTGACGTGCTGACTCTGATCCCCACCTGGATATCACCAGAACCTGGTGACTCTGGTCCCCATCTGGACTCACCCGGAGCTGGTGACACTGGTCCTCAACTAGGCCTCAGCAGGACCTGGTGAATCTACTCCTCACTTAGGCTTCGACGGGACCTATGACTCTTTTCCCACCTGGCATCAATGGGACATGGTTACTCTGTTCCCCACCTGGTTCTCACCTGGACATGATAACTTTGCTCCGCACTTTGGCCTCAACTGCTCCTGATGACTCTGGACCCACCACCTAGGCCTCAATCTGGACCTGGTAACTGTGGTACCCACCTGGGTCTCACCTGGACCTGGTGACTAAGTTCCCACATGAACCACACCAGGACCTGGTGACTGTGGTGTTCTTGTAGACTCACATTTACCTGGTGACTCCTGTCCTCACTAGGGCCTCACCTGGATCTGGTGACTCTGGCCTGCAGGTTGGCCTCACCTGACCTGTTGAGTGGGGTTGCCACCTGGGCTTCACCCATACCTGGTGACTCAGGACCCCACGTGGGCCTCTTGGACCTGGTGAATCTGGTCCGTACCTGGTCCTCTCCCAATCCCGGGGACTCTGTTCACCACCTGGGCCTCACCTGGGCCTGATGAATGAATCAGATCCCCATCTGGGCCTCACCCAGTCCTGGTGACTTTGTTACCCACCTGGACCTGATTGCTGTGGACTCTTTCTTGGCCTCACCTGGACCTGGTGACTCTGATCCTATCTAGCGTCACCCTGATCTGGTCACTCTGGTCCTCACCTGGGCATCATTGGTACCTGCTGAGTCTGTTCCACACCTGAGACTCACCTGGACATGATGACTCTGGAACCACTCTGGGCCTAACCCTGACCTGGTGACTCTCGTCTCCATCTGGATGTCACCTGGACAAGGTGACTCTGGGACCCCTCTAGGCCTCAACCAGGTCTGGGGACTCTGGTCCTCAACTGGGCCTCACCTGGACCTAGTGAATATGCTCCATCTGGGCCTCAGTTGGACTTGGTAACTCTGGTCCCTACCTGGGCATCACCGGGACACGGTTCCTCTGCATGGCCTCCAGGTTGGCCTCACCTGGACCTAGTGAGTGGGGTTGCCACCCGGGGCTCACCCATACCTGGTGACACATGTTCCCACGTGGGCCTCACTTGGACCTGGTGAATCTGGTCCTTTCCTGGTCCTCACACGGACCTGGTAACCCTGGTCACCACCTGGGAATCACCTGGACCTGGTGAATCTGTTCCCCCTCTGGGCCTCACCCAGTCCTCGTGACTTTGTTCCCCACCTGGACCTGATTGCGGTGGACTCCTCTTGGCCTCTACTGGAACAGTTGACTCTGATCCTAACTGGGCCTCACCCTGATCTGGTGACTCTGTTCCTCACCTGTGGACCATTATGACCTGGATACTCTGTTCCACACTGAGTCTCACCTGGCCATGATGACTCTGGAACACTCTGGGCCTCACCCTGACATGGTGACTCTGGACCCATCTGGATGGCACCTGGACCAGGTGATTCTGGTACCCCTCTAGGCCTCAACCAGGTCTGGTGACTCTGGTCCTCAACTGGGCCTCACCTGGACCTAGTAATATGCTCCATCTGGGCCTCATTTCGACCTGGTGACTCTGGTCCCTAACTGGGAATCATCAGGACACGGTTCCACTGCATGGCCTTCAGGTTGGCCGCACCTGGACCTGGTAACTCTGGTTCTACCTGGGCATCATCGGGACGTGGTTACTCTATTCCCCAGTGGGACTGACCTGATCGTGGTAACTCTGGTCCTGACTTTGGCCTCTTGTACCATGTGACTCTGGCTCCACCTGGACCTCACCTGTAAGTGGTGACTCTGATCCTAAGCATCGCCTCACCTGACCTGGTGACTGTGGTTCCATCGTATCTCACCTGGCCCTCATGTCTCTGGTCCACCTGGGCCTCACCAGGATCTGTGTCTGGTACCCACCTGAGTAGCATCAGGATATGGTTACACTGTTCACTAACAGTGACCAAGCCAGACCTCTTAACTCTGGTCTTCACCTGGTCCACACCTGGACATGGTGACACTGGTTCCCACCAGGGTCTCACCTGGACATGGTGAGTCGGATCCCACCTGGTCCTCACCTGTAACTGGTGATTCTCGTTCCCACATGGACATCTTGTGGACCTTGTGGCTGCAGTGTTTCTAGATTCTCATGTACCTCGTGACTCTGGTCCCCACCAGGGCCTCACCGGGACCTGGTGAGTGCGGTTTCCACCTGCACCTCACCTGGAACTGGTGATTCTGGTCTGCACCTGAGACTACCCTGGATCTGGTGACTGTGGTCTCCACCTGGGCTTCACCTGGATTTGGGGACTCCGGTCCCCATCTGGGCCTCACCTGGCCCTGTTGACCATGGTTCTCAACTGGGCAAAATTGGGACCCGGTGACTGTGTTCCAAAACTGGACCTCACCTGGACCAGGTGACTCTGGTCCCCCTCGGGGTCTCACCGTGCCCTAGTGACTGAACCCCACTTTGGCCTGACTTTGACTTGCTTACCCTGGTTGCCACCTGCGCCTGACCTCGAACTGATGACTCTGGTTCTTTCAAGGCCTCCCTGTACCTGGTGATCCTGGTCCCCACCTGGGCCTCACCTGGACGTAGTGACTCTTCTCACCACCGGGGACTCACCTGGACCTGCTTATTGTGTTCCACACCTGGGCCTCAAGTAGACCTGTTGCCTCTGATCCCCACCGGGGCTTCAGGTGTCTGGTAACTCTGGTCCTCAACTGGCCTCATCTGGTCCAAGTGACTCTGGTCCCCACCTGGGCTTCACATGGATCTGGTGAGTCTTGTCCCCACCTGGACTTCACCTGGATCTGGTGACTCTGGTCCCGACCTGGACCTCTCCTGGACCTGGTGACTCTCTTTCCAATGTGGACCTCACCTGGATCTGGTGACTCTGGTCCTCACTTTGGCCTCACCTGGACCTGGTGTCTCTCATCCCCACTTTGACCTAACTCAAAACTGCTGAATCTTGCTACACCAAGGCCGCAACCAGCCCTGGTGACTCTTGTCCCCAGCTATGCCTGAATTCGACCTGATGAATCTAGTCATCACGTGGGCCTCACAAGGACCTGGGACTCAGCTCCATAGAGTGGCCTGGTTCCCAAAACGGGCTCACCTGATACTGCTGACTGTGGTCTTATTCTATGCCTCAACAGGACCTAGTCATTCTTTCCCCATCTGGGCCTGCATGGCCCTAGTGACTCTGATCCTCACCCAGGCATCATTGGGACCTGGATACTATATTCCACACCTGGGCGTCCCTTTGACCAGGGACCTCTGGTCCCATTCTGGGACTCAAACTAAACTGGCTACTCTGTTTCCCCCTCTGGGCCTCACCCCTACCCGGTGACTCTGGTCACCCCTTGGGCTTCACTTGGGCTGGTGAATCTGGTCCTTAGCTGGTCCGCACCTGGTTGTGGTGACTGGTCGCCACCTGGGCCTCACCTGGAATTGGTGAATCCTGTTGCCTGCTGCGCCTCACCTGGACCTTGAGACTGTGGTGCCAAATGGACCTCACCTGGATGGTGGCTCTGGTTCCCATATGGGGCTCTCCTGGACCTGGTTCCTGTGGTCTCCATCTGGCCTCACCTGGCACAATGACTCTGATCCATATTTGGGCCTCTCCTGGACCTGTTGACTCTGGTCCTTACCTGTGTATCATTGGGACCTGGATACTCTCTTATATACCTGGGCCTCACCTGGACCTGGTGACTGTGGTCCCACCTGGGCTTCACCTGGACGAGGTGAATGGTTCCCACAGGGAAATCACCTGGACCTCGTGACTCAGGTGTTCATATGGGCATCATGGGACCTGGTTTCTCAGTTCCACATCGGGGCCTCACCTGGACCTAGTGATTCTCGTCCACCTCTGGGCCTCACCCTGACGTGCTGACTCTGGTCCCCACCTGGATATCACCAGAACCGGGTGACTCTGGTCCCCCTGTGGGCTCTCCGGGAGCTGGGGACACTGGTCCTCAGCTGGGCCTCAACAGGACCTTGTGAATCCACTCCTCACTTAGGCCTCGTCTGGACCTTCTGACTCTTTTCACCTGGCATCAATGGGACATGGTTACTCTGTTCCTCACCTGGGCCTCTCCTAGACATGATAACTTGCTCCACACTTTGTCCTCAACTGGTCCTGATGACTCTGGTCCCCCACCTAGGCCTCAATCTGGACCTGGTGACTGGTCTCCACCTGGGCCTAACCTGGACTTGGTGAATCCTGTTGCCACCTGCGCCTCACCTGGACCTTGGACTGTCGTCCCCACCGGGGCCTCACCTGGACCTGGTGACTGTCGTCCCCACCTGGGTCTCACCTGGACCTGGTGACTCTCGTTCCCACATGAACCACACCTGGACCTGGTGACTGTGGTGTTCTTGTAGTCTCACATTTACCTGGTGACTCAGGTACCCACTAGGGCCTCACATGGATCTGGTGACTCTGGCCTGCAGGTTGGCCTCACATGGACCTGATGAGTGGGGTTGCCACCTGTGCCTCACCCAAACCTGGTGACTCAGGTCCCCACGTGAGCCTCTTAGACCTGGTGAATCTGGTCCTTACGTGGTCCTCTCCCAGACACGGGGACTCTGGTCACCACCTGGGACTCACCTGGACCTGGTGAATCTGGTCCCCATCTGGGCCTCACCCAGTCCTGGTGACTTTGTTCTCCACCTGGACATGATTGCTGTGGACTCTTTCTTGGCCTCACCTGGAACTGGTGACTCTGATCCTATCTGCGCGTCACCCAGACCTGGTGACTCTGGTCCTCACCTGGGCATCATTGGTACCTGGTGACTCTGTTCCACACCTGAGCCTCACCTGGACATGATGACTCTGGAACCTCTCTGGGACTCACCCTGACCTGGTGACTCTGGTCACCATCTGGATATCACCTGGACCAGGTGATTCTGGTACCCTCTAGGCCTCAACCAGATCTGGTGACTCTGGTCCTCAACTGGGCCTCACCTGGACCTAGTGAATATGCTCCATCTGGGCCTCATTTGGACCTGGTGACTCTGGTCCCTACCGGGCATCATCGGGACATGGTTCCACTGCATGGCCTGCAGGTTGGCCTCACCTGGACCTTAAGTCTAGTCCCTACAAAGGGCATCATCGGGACATGGTTCCTCTGCATGGCCTGCAGGTTGTCCTCACCTGGACCTGGTGAGTGGGGTTGTCACCTATGCCTCACCCATACCTGGTGACACAGGTCCCCACATGCGCATCTCTTGGAACTGGTGAATCTGGTCCTTACCTGGTCCTCACCTGGAACTGCTAAGTCTGGTCACCACCTGGGAATCACCTGGACCTGGTGAATCTGATTCCAATCTCTGCCTCACCCAGTCCTGGTGAATTAGTTCCCCACCTGGACCTGATTGCTTTGGACTCCTTCTTGGCCTCACCTGGAATTGGTGACTCTGATACTAACTGGCCTCACCCAGATCTGGTGACTCTGGTCCTCACATGTGGACCTTTATGACCTGGATACTCTGTTCCACACCTGAGCCTCTCCTGGATATGATGACTCTGGATCCCCTCTGGGCCTCAGCCTCACATTTTGACTGTGGTCCCCATCTGGATGTCACCTAGACCAGGTGAATCTGGTACCCCTCTAGGCCTCAACTTGACCTGGTAAATCTGTTCCTCAACTGGGTCTCACAGGGATCTAGTGAACATGCTCCCCACCTGCGCCTCATCTGGACCTGGTGACTCTGGTTCTTCCTGGGCATCATCGGGACATGGTTACTCTATTCCTCACTGGGACTGACCTAATCCTGGTAACTCTGGTCCTGATTTTGGCCGCTTCTGTACCAGGTGACTCTGGCTACACCTGGGCCTCACATGGACCTGGTGACTCTCGTTCCCACATGAACCACACGTGGACCTGGTGACTGTGGTGTTCTTGTAGTCACTATTACTTGGTGACTCCGTTCCCCACTAGAGCCTCACCTGGATCTGGTGACTCTGTCCTGCAAGTTGGCCTCACCTGGACCTGGTGAGTGGGGTTTCCACCTGGGCCTCACCCATACCTGGTACCTCAAGTCCCCACGTGGGCCTCTTGGACCTGGTGAATCTGGTCCTTACCTGGTTCTCCCAGACCCGGGGACTCTGGTCACCAACTGGGCCTCACCTGGACCTGGTGAATCTGGTCCCCATCTGGGCCTCACCCAGTCCTAGTGACTTTGTTCTCCACCTGGACATGATTGCTGTGGACTCTTTCTTGGCCTCACCTGGAACTGGTGACTCTGATCCTATCTGCGCGTCACCCAGACCTGGTGACTCTGGTCCTCACCTGGGCATCATTGGTACCTGGTGACTCTGTTCCACACATGAGCCTCACCTGGACATGATGACTCTGGAACCCCTCTGGCCCTCACCCTGACCTGGTGACTCTGGTCCCCATCTGGATATCACCTGGACCAGGTGATTCTGGTACCCCTCTAGGCCTCAACCAGATCTGGTGACTCTGGTCCTCAACTGGGCCTCACCTGGACTTAGTGAATATGCTCCATCTTGGCCTCATTTGGACCTGGTACATCTGGTTCCTACATGGGCATCATCGGGACACGGTTCCTCTGCATGGCCTCTCCTGGGCCTGGTGAGTGTGGTTGCCACCTGTGCCTCACCCATACCTGGGGACACAGGTCCCCTCGTGGGCCTCGTGGAACCTGGTGAATCTGGTCCTTATCTGGTCGTCTCCCATCCCCGGGGACTCTGGTCACCACCAGGGCCTCACCTGGACCTGGTGAATCTGTTCCCAATCTGGGCCTCACCCAGTCGTGGTGACTTTGTTCCCAACCTGGACCTGATTGCTGTGGACCTTCTTGGCCTCACCTGGAACTGGTGACTCTGATCCTAACTGGACCTCACAGATCTGGTGACTCTGGTCCTCACCTCTGGACCATTATGACCTGGATACTCTGTTCACCTCTGAGCCTCACCTGGACATGATAACTTTGCTCCACACTTGGGCCTCAACTGGTCCTGATGACTCTGGTCCCCCTCCTAGGCCTCATTCTGGACCTGGTGTCTGTCGTCCCCACATGGGTCTCACCTGGACCTGGTGAATCTCGTTCCCACATGAATCACACCTGGACCTGGTGACTGTGGTGTTCTTGTAGACTCATTTTTACCTGCTGTCTCTGGTGCCCAGTAGGGACTCACGTGGATCTGTTGACTTTGGCATGCAGGTTGGCCTCAACTGGACCTGGTGAGTGGGGTTGAGAACTGGGCCTCACCCATACCTGGTAACTCAGGTCCCCTCGTGGGCCTCTTGCACCTGGTGAATCTGGTCCTTACCTGGTGGTCTCCAGACCCGGAGAATCTGGTCACCACCTGGGCCTCACCGGATCTGGTAAATCCGATCCCCATCTGGGCCTCACCCAGTCCTGGTGACTTTTTCCCCACCTGGACCTGATTGCTTTGGACTCCTTCTTGGCCTCACCTGGAACTGGTGACTCTGACACTAACTGAGCCTCGC
>NW_023331693.1:0-35595 GCF_011100685.1 Canis lupus familiaris
GCCCGGTGTGTGTGTCCCCCCCCCCCCCCCCCCGTGTCAGGCAACAGCCTCTTGGTGGGCCCGGGCCGGGTTTTGGGCGGGGGCGCGGGGCACGGGGCGCGGGGCCCGGCTGAGGAGGAGGAGGAGGAGGAGGAGGAGGCCGCGGCTGGCTGGTGCTGCTGCTGCTCCCACCGGGGGCCTGTCCGACCCGGACTCTCTGCTCCTCCTGGTGAGCTCCGCCACCGCCTCCTCCCCCAGCCCCTACCCCTCCGGCTCCCAAGACCCCCTCACGCTCAAGGCCCCCCCTTTGACGCGGTGGCCCGGCTCACACCCCGTTCCCTTCCCGGGATCAGGATCCGGACACGGGCACATCAGGGTCCCCGCCCCCGTCCGCACCAGCAGTGGCGGCAGCCCTCCAGGTTCCCGTGCGGTCCCTCCAGGTTCCCGTGCGGGTCGTTTGGCGGGGCTGCAGGGGGCACGCGGCCAAAGGGCCAAAGGCCGCACGGATCCTGCTCTAGCTCCCGGGGGAAGGGGCACGCGCCAAAGGCCCGGCGCCCCTGGCCCGGCCCGCGTGGCTGTGTCACCCCGCTCCAGTCCCGCCCAGACCTGGTGGCCACCAGGGAGGGGCCCGAGCCGAGCCGTGGCTTGGGGCTTCCCGGGCCCGACCGGCCAGGCCCCCAGGCCCCCGGACCCCGGACCCCCGGACCTCCGTGGCGCTCCATCCCCGTCCGTCCCCGTCCGTCTCCCCCCCCCCCCGCACTCCACGTCACCCCCGGGGCCCCTCCACGCGGGAGAGAGAGCTCGGCGCTGGGCTCCCGGATCCGCCGAGGACTTTCCGCTTGATGGCAGTATTGCAACCGCGAATGCCAGCCGGCCCTTCCCCCAGGGCCTCAGCCTCCGCCCTCTGCCAGAGGAAAAAAAGGCCAGGCCAGAAAACTCGGCAGCCCAGCCGGTGTCCGCCGTCCCTCTCCCCAACATGGCGGCTCTCATGTCAAGGGCCCGGCCACTGGGCCACTCGGGGCGAGGGTGGAGGGGTGGCGGGGGGCGAGCAAGCAAGCAAGCACGCACCCCTCGCTTCTGAGGCGAGGCTCCCGGGAGCGGAGCCCCGTCCCCTGGGCCGGGGGGGCCCAGCTCCGTCTGCCCCCGTGGACCAATAGTCAGGCACGCGTCTGCCGGTCCAGGGCCCCGGAGGAGGCTCCCGCTCTGGATCACGCGGACCGACCTCCGTGGAGGCCCCGGCTGTCCCGGTAGCCCACACACGGGTGGAAGAAGGTCCGGGATGGGTCGTGCCTTCCCGTCCGCACGCGTCCACGAGCAGTCCCCCGAGCGTCCTCGGGTGTCGCCCCACCACCACCACCCCCGCCCCGGCGCCGTCGCCCCTTCTCCTCACACACGTCAGGTTCCCGGAAGGCCCCTTAGTTGGGGGGGGGGGGCGCGGTGGGGGGCACAAGGGCTGTGCACGCTGTCCCCTTCCTTGGTCAAAACTGGCCCCGGGGCACCGAGGAGGCGGCCTGCATCTCCTGTCCCCGGTCTCCCTCCGACCCCCCCCACCCCCCCGCCTGAGATCCAGGCGGTGTCCACGCGTCCTTTGGGTCCCGGCGCCACAGCGGCACCCGCGGAGCTCGGGCACCTGCCCAGGGGCGAGGAACCGGGTCTCCCTGGCCCCGAGACCGAGACCGAGACCGAGGAGCAGGGAGGACTTGGCTCGCTGGCCTGCTCTTGCTTGACAAGCCGGGTGGGGCAAGGTGGGCGGAGACGCGCTGACTCTGCGGGATGAGAGGTCCCGCAGGGCTGAGCGGTCCCCCGGGCAGGGTACCCCCGCAGCAGCCTCTGTCACCGGTCCCGCCCTGGGGTGCCGTGGGGCCCGTGCCCGGACTCTGATGGGCGAGCCGGGCGCGAAGCCCGGCCCCGCGCCCGCCGCCGAGCTAGGGGACGCCCGCGTGGCCCTCCCTTGGCGCGGCCCCGTGCCCCGCCATCGACCGTCGGGGCGGTCGACTTGTGTGGGAGCCGGACCCTTCCTTGCCCGGGCGGCGCGTGCCCCCTTGGTGGTCCTGGGGTGGCTCCCGCCTGCTTGTGGAGGGCGTTCGGACCTGGGCTTCATGGTCAGAAGGGAAGCCCCGGGGAGGCCGGTAGGGCCTCGTGGAGCGGACACTCGGTGTGGGGTGGGGGGTGGCGTGCGGACTGGCAGCCGGCTCGGAGGCCCCGGGCAGTCGAGGGCGTCCGCGATGGCCCTTTGGAGCTGAGGCCGGCCGGGGCCTTCCTTGCAGGGGTCAGGAGAGGCTAGCGGCCGGCGGCGGGCCGGGGGGGCGAAGGCGACCCGAGACGGGCGGTGGAGCTCGTCACCGTCACCCTCAGGCCGACCGCCCGCCGCTTCTGGCTCCCTTCCCGTGGGCCCGGGAGGCGGGCGGGCCTTCGAGAGTCGCTTGGACCCGTGCTTCGGCCTTGAGTGGGATTTGTGTCCAACAGGGTGTCTGTCGTTCAGCCAGGCTTCCTAGAACTGAAACGTGGGAAGCCCGACCAGGGGGACCCTCTGGAGGTGTTGGGGGGTGGGGGTGGGGGTGGGAGGGGCGTTGTGTGCCACAGATGGGACCGGGGCATCCCTCCCTGCCCTAGGAAGCAGGAGGTCCTGGGCCTCTCCCGTTTGCCAAAGGGCAGAAGCAAAACTGTTCCCCGAGGGTTGTTGACGTTGGAGGAGCCTCGAGCCGTTCGGGAGCGTGGAGAGGGTTCAGAGTGCATGACGGGAGCACCGTTACACCCTTGGGCACGGGAATCGGGGTCGAAACGGACCCCCGTCACCCACGCATACGGGTGCTTGCTGTGGGGTGTGTGGGCCACCTCCTGAGGTTTTGAGAAGGGCGACCTCCAAGTGTGGTCTCCCAGTGTTTCGGTTTTGGCGGGGGGTGCGGGGAGAGGGAGTGTATCTGCCTGGAATATGTGTGTTCGCGTGAATGAGCGTGAGCGTGAGTGAGTGAGAGACCCTGTGACCGGCGCGGGCGGCGGGGACAGGGCGTATGTGGTCCTTCTGGCTTCTACTGGGGCCCCGGCACAAGAGGCGGGTTGTCAGGGTGCACCTGTGATAGGGCCCGAAGGTGTTCTTCGTAGGATCTGGGCCCATCGATGGGCAAGAAGGGGCAAGAGCAGCAGCGTCCGGCGTGTGCTGGCCTGAGCCCGCTAGGCCGTGTGGGGCACGGGTCCCCGGGAGCCCGGGCACACGTGGGTGTGTTCCCCCCTCGCCGGGCTTCCTTCCGTCCCTTGGGAGCTGTCCAGAGGGGGCGCCTGCACCGGGGGGGGGGGGGGGGGGGGGGGGCACGGGGCCGCTTTGGCGTCGGTTGCCGCGGCTCCGGGCTGCCCTCCACACTGACCCGAGTGGGCCCGGATCCACGCCTTAATTCCCGTGGCGGTTGGGGCCGGGGAGGGGCCGTCACGGGCCAAGGGCCGAGGTCCTCGGGACCCCTCCGGCCCCTGGCCGCGGGACGTGGCCCTCGCTGTTGACCCCACGGCCGGCGCCGACCTTTGCGACCCGCCGCCGGAGGCCTGAGGGGTCAGGCTGGCCTGAGGGGAGTCCTGATCCCGGGATCGGGCGCGCGCTCGCTGGGCCGGGGCCGGGTCCACCACCAGACCGGTGTGTCTCCCGAGGGCTCCCGGCGGCCTGCGGGGGTCCTGAGGGCGCCTGGCGCCTCGCCTCGCAGGGGTCCGTGGCCGCCGCCGAGGGAGGCCCACGGCGGGCCCGGCCGGGCCCCGCCCGACCGTTGTGATCCCCGAAGCCGGCCGAGGGGAGGCCGAGGGCACCGAGGCTCCGCCGGGCTCCGCTCCAGCGGGCCTCAGATGAAGCCTCCGAAGCCTCCGAAGCCTCCGAAGCCGGAGCGCTCCCCGAAAGCGAAAGCGGCCCGGGCACGGGAGCCGCCATGTTGGAGCCCCGGCGGCCAGCGCTTGGCCTTTTTTCTTCGGCAAAGGGCGGAGGGAGAGGCCCTGGGGGAAGGGCCGGTGGGCATTGCCGGTGCAACACTGCCATCAAGCGGAACGCGTTGGCGATCCCCGGAGCCGCCGCCCGCTGGCTTCCAGGGCAGGACGGGCCCGGGGGTGAAGTCCCAGCGTCCCGGCGGGACCGGGACCGAAGGGGCCGTTGGCAGTCCCATCCCGAGGCGCCTGGCGCTTCTGGCACGCGCTCCACGCTGGTCCCTTGATGACCAGCTCGGGAGCAGGCGTTGGCTTTGGGATGCAGGGGCGGGAGTCACCCAGCCGTTCCTCGACTGTGCTTGCCCTGAGGGCTGTGGTGGGACGTTGGAGAAGGTGGCCCAGAAAGGGGAACGGGGCGAGCTGAGAGGCCTGGCTGGCCCGGGGCGCGGGGTGGAGGGGGAGTGATGGCGGCGGCTTGGCCTCGACTTGGCTGAGGGAAGAGGGAAATGGGGGCACTGGGACCAGGCCTCCGCCAGAGAGGGGAAAGCCGCGGGACGTGGCAGTGCCGCTGCCCGGTGTGTGTGTCCCCCCCCCCCCCCCCCCCGTGTCAGGCAACAGCCTCTTGGTGGGCCCGGGCCGGGTTTTGGGCGGGGGGCGCGGGGCACGGGGCGCGGGGCCCGGCTGAGGAGGAGGAGGAGGAGGAGGAGGAGGAGGAGGCCGCGGCTGGCTGGTGCTGCTGCTGCTCCCACCGGGGGCCTGTCCGACCCGGACTCTCTGCTCCTCCTGGTGAGCTCCGCCACCGCCTCCTCCCCAGCCCCTACCCCTCCGCCTCCCAAGACCCCCTCACGCTCAAGGCCCCCCCTTTGACGCCGGGTGGCCCGGCTCCACACCCGTTCCCCTTCCCGGGATCCGGGATCCGGACACGGGCACAGCAGGGTCCCCGCCCCCGTCCGCACCAGCAGTGGCGGCAGCCCTCCAGGTTCCCGTGCGGGTCCCTCCAGGTTCCCGTGCGGGTCGTTGGCGGGGCTGCAGGGGGCACGCGGCCAAAGGGCCAAAGGCCGCACGGATCCTGCTCTAGCTCCCGGGGGAAGGGGCACGCGGCCAAAGGCCCGGCGCCCCCTGGCCCGGCCCGCGTGGCTGTGTCACCCCGCTCCAGTCCCGCCCAGACGTGGTGGCCACCAGGGAGGGGCCCGAGCCGAGCCGTGGCTTGGGGCTTCCCGGGCCCGACCGGCCAGGCCCCCAGGCCCCCGGACCCCGGACCCCGGACCTCCGTGGCGCTCCATCCCGTCCGTCCCCGTCCGTCTCCCCCCCCCCCGCACTCCCACGTCACCCCCGGGGCCCCTCCACGCGGGAGAGAGAGCTCGGCGCTGGGCTCCCGGATCCGCCGAGGACTTTCCGCTTGATGGCAGTATTGCACCGCGAATGCCAGCCGGCCCTTCCCCCAGGGCCTCAGCCTCCGCCCTCTGCCAGAGGAAAAAAAGGCCAGGCCAGAAAACTCGGCAGCCCAGCCGGTGTCCGCCGTCCCTCGCCCCAACATGGCGGCTCTCATGTCAAGGGCCCGGCCACTGGGCCACTCGGGGCGAGGGTGGAGGGGTGGCGGGGGGCGAGCAAGCAAGCAAGCACGCACCCCTCGCTTCTGAGGCGAGGCTCCCGGGAGCGGAGCCCCGTCCCCTGGGCCGGGGGGCCCAGCTCCGTCTGCCCCCGTGGACCAATAGTCAGGCACGCGTCTGCCGGTCCAGGGCCCCGGAGGAGGCTCCCGCTCTGGATCACGCGGACCGACCTCCGTGGAGGCCCCGGCTGTCCCGGTAGCCCACACACGGGTGGAAGAAGGTCCGGGATGGGTCGTGCCTTCCCGTCCGCACGCGTCCACGAGCAGTCCCCGAGCGTCCTCGGGTGTCGCCCCACCACCACCACCCCCGCCCCGGCGCCGTCGCCCCTTCTCCTCACACACGTCAGGTTCCCGGAAGGCCCCTTAGTTGGGGGGGGGGGCGCGGTGGGGGGCACAAGGGCTGTGCACGCTGTCCCCTTCCTTGGTCAAACCTGGCCCCGGGGCACCGAGGAGGCGGCCTGCATCTCCTGTCCCCGGTCTCCCTCCGACCCCCCACCCCCCCGCCTGAGATCCAGGCGGTGTCCACGCGTCCTTTGGGTCCCGGCGCCACAGCGGCACCCGCGGAGCTCGGGCACCTGCCCAGGGGCGAGGAACCGGGTCTCCCTGGCCCCGAGACCGAGACCGAGACCGAGGAGCAGGGAGGACTTGGCTCGCTGGCCTGCTCTTGCTTGACAAGCCGGGTGGGCAAGGTGGGCGGAGACGCGCTGACTCTGCGGGATGAGAGGTCCCGCAGGGCTGAGCGGTCCCCCGGGCAGGGTACCCCCGCAGCAGCCTCTGTCACCGGTCCCGCCCTGGGGTGCCGTGGGGCCCGTGCCCGGACTCTGATGGGCGAGCCGGGCGCGAAGCCCGGCCCCGCGCCCGCCGCCGAGCTAGGGGACGCCCGCGTGGCCCTCCCTTGGCGCGGCCCCGTGCCCCGCCATCGACCGTCGGGGCGGTCGACTTGTGTGGGAGCCGGACCCTTCCTTGCCCGGGCGGCGCGTGCCCCCTTGGTGGTCCTGGGTGGCTCCCGCCTGCTTGTGGAGGGCGTTCGGACCTGGGCTTCATGGTCAGAAGGGAAGCCCCGGGGAGGCCGGTAGGCCTCGTGGAGCGGACACTCGGTGGGGGTGGGGGGTGGCGTGCGGACTGGCAGCCGGCTCGGAGGCCCCGGGCAGTCGAGGGCGTCCGCGATGGCCCTTTGGAGCTGAGGCCGGCCGGGGCCTTCCTTGCAGGGGTCAGGAGAGGCTAGCGGCCGGCGGCGGGCCGGGGGGGCGAAGGCGACCCGAGACGGGCGGTGGAGGCTCGTCACCGTCACCCTCAGGCCGACCGCCCGCCGCTTCTGGCTCCCTTCCCGTGGGCCCGGGAGGCGGGCGGGCCTTCGAGAGTCGCTTGGACCCGTGCTTCGGCCTTGAGTGGGATTTGTGTCCAACAGGGTGTCTGTCGTTCAGCCAGGCTTCCTAGAACTGAAACGTGGGAAGCCCGACCAGGGGGACCCTCTGGAGGTGTTGGGGGGTGGGGGTGGGGGTGGGAGGGGCGTTGTGTGCCACAGATGGGACCGGGGCATCCCTCCCTGCCCTAGGAAGCAGGAGGTCCTGGGCCTCTCCCGTTTGCCAAAGGGCAGAAAGCAAAACTGTTCCCCGAGGGTTGTTGACGTTGGAGGAGCCTCGAGCCGTTCGGGAGCGTGGAGAGGGTTCAGAGTGCATGACGGGAGCACCGTTACACCCTTGGGCACGGGAATCGGGGTCGAAACGGACCCCCGTCACCCACGCATACGGGTGCTTGCTGTGGGGTGTGTGGGCCACCTCCTGAGGTTTTGAGAAGGGCGACCTCCAAGTGTGGTCTCCCAGTGTTTCGGTTTTGGCGGGGGGTGCGGGGAGAGGGAGTGTATCTGCCTGGAATATGTGTGTTCGCGTGAATGAGCGTGAGCGTGAGTGAGTGAGAGACCCTGTGACCGGCGCGGGCGGCGGGGACAGGGCGTATGTGGTCCTTCTGGCTTCTACTGGGGCCCCGGCACAAGAGGCGGGTTGTCAGGGTGCACCTGTGATAGGGCCCGAAGGTGTTCTTCGTAGGATCTGGGCCCATCGATGGGCAAGAAGGGGCAAGAGCAGCAGCGTCCGGCGTGTGCTGGCCTGAGCCCGCTAGGCCGTGTGGGGCACGGGTCCCCGGGAGCCCGGGCACACGTGGGTGTGTTCCCCCCTCGCCGGGCTTCCTTCCGTCCCTTGGGAGCTGTCCAGAGGGGGCGCCTGCACCGGGGGGGGGGGGGGGGGGGGGCACGGGGCCGCTTTGGCGTCGGTGCCGCGGCTCCGGGCTGCCCTCCACACTGACCCGAGTGGGCCCGGATCCACGCCTTAATTCCCGTGGCGGTTGGGGCCGGGGAGGGGCCGTCACGGGCCAAGGGCCGAGGTCCTCGGGACCCCTCCGGCCCCTGGCCGCGGGACGTGGCCCTCGCTGTTGACCCCACGGCCGGCGCCGACCTTTGCGACCCGCCGCCGGAGGCCTGAGGGGTCAGGCTGGCCTGAGGGGAGTCCTGATCCCGGGATCGGGCGCGCGCTCGCTGGGCCGGGGCCGGGTCCACCACCAGACCGGTGTGTCTCCCGAGGGCTCCCGGCGGCCTGCGGGGGTCCTGAGGGCGCCTGGCGCCTCGCCTCGCAGGGGTCCGTGGCCGCCGCCGAGGGAGGCCCACGGCGGGCCCGGCCGGGCCCCGCCCGACCGTTGTGATCCCCGAAGCCGGCCGAGGGGAGGCCGAGGGCACCGAGGCTCCGCCGGGCTCCGCTCCAGCGGGCCTCAGATGAAGCCTCCGAAGCCTCCGAAGCCTCCGAAGCCGGAGCGCTCCCCGAAAGCGAAAGCGGCCCGGGCACGGGAGCCGCCATGTTGGAGCCCCGGCGGCCAGCGCTTGGCCTTTTTTCTTCGGCAAAGGGCGGAGGGAGAGGCCCTGGGGGAAGGGCCGGTGGGCATTGCCGGTGCAACACTGCCATCAAGCGGAACGCGTTGGCGATCCCCGGAGCCGCCGCCCGCTGGCTTCCAGGGCAGGACGGGCCCGGGGGTGAAGTCCCAGCGTCCCGGCGGGACCGGGACCGAAGGGGCCGTTGGCAGTCCCATCCCGAGGCGCCTGGCGCTTCTGGCACGCGCTCCACGCTGGTCCCTTGATGACCAGCTCGGGAGCAGGCGTTGGCTTTGGGATGCAGGGGCGGGAGTCACCCAGCCGTTCCTCGACTGTGCTTGCCCTGAGGGCTGTGGTGGGACGTTGGAGAAGGTGGCCCAGAAAGGGGAACGGGGCGAGCTGAGAGGCCTGGCTGGCCCGGGGCGCGGGGTGGAGGGGGAGTGATGGCGGCGGCTTGGCCTCGACTTGGCTGAGGGAAGAGGGAAATGGGGGCACTGGGACCAGGCCTCCGCCAGAGAGGGGAAAGCCGCGGGACGTGGCAGTGCCGCTGCCCGGTGTGTGTGTCCCCCCCCCCCCCCCCCCCCGTGTCAGGCAACAGCCTCTTGGTGGGCCCGGGCCGGGTTTTGGGCGGGGGGCGCGGGGCACGGGGCGCGGGGCCCGGCTGAGGAGGAGGAGGAGGAGGAGGAGGAGGAGGCCGCGGCTGGCTGGTGCTGCTGCTGCTCCCACCGGGGGCCTGTCCGACCCGGACTCTCTGCTCCTCCTGGTGAGCTCCGCCACCGCCTCCTCCCCAGCCCCTACCCCTCCGCCTCCCAAGACCCCCTCACGCTCAAGGCCCCCCCTTTGACGCCGGGTGGCCCGGCTCCACACCCGTTCCCCTTCCCGGGATCCGGGATCCGGACACGGGCACAGCAGGGTCCCCGCCCCCGTCCGCACCAGCAGTGGCGGCAGCCCTCCAGGTTCCCGTGCGGGTCCCTCCAGGTTCCCGTGCGGGTCGTTGGCGGGGCTGCAGGGGGCACGCGGCCAAAGGGCCAAAGGCCGCACGGATCCTGCTCTAGCTCCCGGGGGAAGGGGCACGCGGCCAAAGGCCCGGCGCCCCCTGGCCCGGCCCGCGTGGCTGTGTCACCCCGCTCCAGTCCCGCCCAGACGTGGTGGCCACCAGGGAGGGGCCCGAGCCGAGCCGTGGCTTGGGGCTTCCCGGGCCCGACCGGCCAGGCCCCCAGGCCCCCGGACCCCGGACCCCGGACCTCCGTGGCGCTCCATCCCGTCCGTCCCCGTCCGTCTCCCCCCCCCCGCACTCCCACGTCACCCCCGGGGCCCCTCCACGCGGGAGAGAGAGCTCGGCGCTGGGCTCCCGGATCCGCCGAGGACTTTCCGCTTGATGGCAGTATTGCACCGCGAATGCCAGCCGGCCCTTCCCCCAGGGCCTCAGCCTCCGCCCTCTGCCAGAGGAAAAAAAGGCCAGGCCAGAAAACTCGGCAGCCCAGCCGGTGTCCGCCGTCCCTCGCCCCAACATGGCGGCTCTCATGTCAAGGGCCCGGCCACTGGGCCACTCGGGGCGAGGGTGGAGGGGTGGCGGGGGGCGAGCAAGCAAGCAAGCACGCACCCCTCGCTTCTGAGGCGAGGCTCCCGGGAGCGGAGCCCCGTCCCCTGGGCCGGGGGGCCCAGCTCCGTCTGCCCCCGTGGACCAATAGTCAGGCACGCGTCTGCCGGTCCAGGGCCCCGGAGGAGGCTCCCGCTCTGGATCACGCGGACCGACCTCCGTGGAGGCCCCGGCTGTCCCGGTAGCCCACACACGGGTGGAAGAAGGTCCGGGATGGGTCGTGCCTTCCCGTCCGCACGCGTCCACGAGCAGTCCCCGAGCGTCCTCGGGTGTCGCCCCACCACCACCACCCCCGCCCCGGCGCCGTCGCCCCTTCTCCTCACACACGTCAGGTTCCCGGAAGGCCCCTTAGTTGGGGGGGGGGGCGCGGTGGGGGGCACAAGGGCTGTGCACGCTGTCCCCTTCCTTGGTCAAACCTGGCCCCGGGGCACCGAGGAGGCGGCCTGCATCTCCTGTCCCCGGTCTCCCTCCGACCCCCCACCCCCCCGCCTGAGATCCAGGCGGTGTCCACGCGTCCTTTGGGTCCCGGCGCCACAGCGGCACCCGCGGAGCTCGGGCACCTGCCCAGGGGCGAGGAACCGGGTCTCCCTGGCCCCGAGACCGAGACCGAGACCGAGGAGCAGGGAGGACTTGGCTCGCTGGCCTGCTCTTGCTTGACAAGCCGGGTGGGCAAGGTGGGCGGAGACGCGCTGACTCTGCGGGATGAGAGGTCCCGCAGGGCTGAGCGGTCCCCCGGGCAGGGTACCCCCGCAGCAGCCTCTGTCACCGGTCCCGCCCTGGGGTGCCGTGGGGCCCGTGCCCGGACTCTGATGGGCGAGCCGGGCGCGAAGCCCGGCCCCGCGCCCGCCGCCGAGCTAGGGGACGCCCGCGTGGCCCTCCCTTGGCGCGGCCCCGTGCCCCGCCATCGACCGTCGGGGCGGTCGACTTGTGTGGGAGCCGGACCCTTCCTTGCCCGGGCGGCGCGTGCCCCCTTGGTGGTCCTGGGTGGCTCCCGCCTGCTTGTGGAGGGCGTTCGGACCTGGGCTTCATGGTCAGAAGGGAAGCCCCGGGGAGGCCGGTAGGCCTCGTGGAGCGGACACTCGGTGGGGGTGGGGGGTGGCGTGCGGACTGGCAGCCGGCTCGGAGGCCCCGGGCAGTCGAGGGCGTCCGCGATGGCCCTTTGGAGCTGAGGCCGGCCGGGGCCTTCCTTGCAGGGGTCAGGAGAGGCTAGCGGCCGGCGGCGGGCCGGGGGGGCGAAGGCGACCCGAGACGGGCGGTGGAGGCTCGTCACCGTCACCCTCAGGCCGACCGCCCGCCGCTTCTGGCTCCCTTCCCGTGGGCCCGGGAGGCGGGCGGGCCTTCGAGAGTCGCTTGGACCCGTGCTTCGGCCTTGAGTGGGATTTGTGTCCAACAGGGTGTCTGTCGTTCAGCCAGGCTTCCTAGAACTGAAACGTGGGAAGCCCGACCAGGGGGACCCTCTGGAGGTGTTGGGGGGTGGGGGTGGGGGTGGGAGGGGCGTTGTGTGCCACAGATGGGACCGGGGCATCCCTCCCTGCCCTAGGAAGCAGGAGGTCCTGGGCCTCTCCCGTTTGCCAAAGGGCAGAAAGCAAAACCGTTCCCCGAGGGTTGTTGACGTTGGAGGAGCCTCGAGCCGTTCGGGAGCGTGGAGAGGGTTCAGAGTGCATGACGGGAGCACCGTTACACCCTTGGGCACGGGAATCGGGGTCGAAACGGACCCCCGTCACCCACGCATACGGGTGCTTGCTGTGGGGTGTGTGGGCCACCTCCTGAGGTTTTGAGAAGGGCGACCTCCAAGTGTGGTCTCCCAGTGTTTCGGTTTTGGCGGGGGGTGCGGGGAGAGGGAGTGTATCTGCCTGGAATATGTGTGTTCGCGTGAATGAGCGTGAGCGTGAGTGAGTGAGAGACCCTGTGACCGGCGCGGGCGGCGGGGACAGGGCGTATGTGGTCCTTCTGGCTTCTACTGGGGCCCCGGCACAAGAGGCGGGTTGTCAGGGTGCACCTGTGATAGGGCCCGAAGGTGTTCTTCGTAGGATCTGGGCCCATCGATGGGCAAGAAGGGGCCAAGAGCAGCAGCGTCCGGCGTGTGCTGGCCTGAGCCCGCTAGGCCGTGTGGGGCACGGGTCCCCGGGAGCCCGGGCACACGTGGGTGTGTTCCCCCCTCGCCGGGCTTCCTTCCGTCCCTTGGGAGCTGTCCAGAGGGGGCGCCTGCACCGGGGGGGGGGGGGGGGGGGGCACGGGGCCGCTTTGGCGTCGGTGCCGCGGCTCCGGGCTGCCCTCCACACTGACCCGAGTGGGCCCGGATCCACGCCTTAATTCCCGTGGCGGTTGGGGCCGGGGAGGGGCCGTCACGGGCCAAGGGCCGAGGTCCTCGGGACCCCTCCGGCCCCTGGCCGCGGGACGTGGCCCTCGCTGTTGACCCCACGGCCGGCGCCGACCTTTGCGACCCGCCGCCGGAGGCCTGAGGGGTCAGGCTGGCCTGAGGGGAGTCCTGATCCCGGGATCGGGCGCGCGCTCGCTGGGCCGGGGCCGGGTCCACCACCAGACCGGTGTGTCTCCCGAGGGCTCCCGGCGGCCTGCGGGGGTCCTGAGGGCGCCTGGCGCCTCGCCTCGCAGGGGTCCGTGGCCGCCGCCGAGGGAGGCCCACGGCGGGCCCGGCCGGGCCCCGCCCGACCGTTGTGATCCCCGAAGCCGGCCGAGGGGAGGCCGAGGGCACCGAGGCTCCGCCGGGCTCCGCTCCAGCGGGCCTCAGATGAAGCCTCCGAAGCCTCCGAAGCCTCCGAAGCCGGAGCGCTCCCCGAAAGCGAAAGCGGCCCGGGCACGGGAGCCGCCATGTTGGAGCCCCGGCGGCCAGCGCTTGGCCTTTTTTCTTCGGCAAAGGGCGGAGGGAGAGGCCCTGGGGGAAGGGCCGGTGGGCATTGCCGGTGCAACACTGCCATCAAGCGGAACGCGTTGGCGATCCCCGGAGCCGCCGCCCGCTGGCTTCCAGGGCAGGACGGGCCCGGGGGTGAAGTCCCAGCGTCCCGGCGGGACCGGGACCGAAGGGGCCGTTGGCAGTCCCATCCCGAGGCGCCTGGCGCTTCTGGCACGCGCTCCACGCTGGTCCCTTGATGACCAGCTCGGGAGCAGGCGTTGGCTTTGGGATGCAGGGGCGGGAGTCACCCAGCCGTTCCTCGACTGTGCTTGCCCTGAGGGCTGTGGTGGGACGTTGGAGAAGGTGGCCCAGAAAGGGGAACGGGGCGAGCTGAGAGGCCTGGCTGGCCCGGGGCGCGGGGTGGAGGGGGAGTGATGGCGGCGGCTTGGCCTCGACTTGGCTGAGGGAAGAGGGAAATGGGGGCACTGGGACCAGGCCTCCGCCAGAGAGGGGAAAGCCGCGGGACGTGGCAGTGCCGCTGCCCGGTGTGTGTGTCCCCCCCCCCCCCCCCCCCGTGTCAGGCAACAGCCTCTTGGTGGGCCCGGGCCGGGTTTTGGGCGGGGGGCGCGGGGCACGGGGCGCGGGGCCCGGCTGAGGAGGAGGAGGAGGAGGAGGAGGAGGAGGCCGCGGCTGGCTGGTGCTGCTGCTGCTCCCACCGGGGGCCTGTCCGACCCGGACTCTCTGCTCCTCCTGGTGAGCTCCGCCACCGCCTCCTCCCCAGCCCCTACCCCTCCGCCTCCCAAGACCCCCTCACGCTCAAGGCCCCCCCTTTGACGCCGGGTGGCCCGGCTCCACACCCGTTCCCCTTCCCGGGATCCGGGATCCGGACACGGGCACAGCAGGGTCCCCGCCCCCGTCCGCACCAGCAGTGGCGGCAGCCCTCCAGGTTCCCGTGCGGGTCCCTCCAGGTTCCCGTGCGGGTCGTTGGCGGGGCTGCAGGGGGCACGCGGCCAAAGGGCCAAAGGCCGCACGGATCCTGCTCTAGCTCCCGGGGGAAGGGGCACGCGGCCAAAGGCCCGGCGCCCCCTGGCCCGGCCCGCGTGGCTGTGTCACCCCGCTCCAGTCCCGCCCAGACGTGGTGGCCACCAGGGAGGGGCCCGAGCCGAGCCGTGGCTTGGGGCTTCCCGGGCCCGACCGGCCAGGCCCCCAGGCCCCCGGACCCCGGACCCCGGACCTCCGTGGCGCTCCATCCCGTCCGTCCCCGTCCGTCTCCCCCCCCCCCGCACTCCCACGTCACCCCCGGGGCCCCTCCACGCGGGAGAGAGAGCTCGGCGCTGGGCTCCCGGATCCGCCGAGGACTTTCCGCTTGATGGCAGTATTGCACCGCGAATGCCAGCCGGCCCTTCCCCCAGGGCCTCAGCCTCCGCCCTCTGCCAGAGGAAAAAAAGGCCAGGCCAGAAAACTCGGCAGCCCAGCCGGTGTCCGCCGTCCCTCGCCCCAACATGGCGGCTCTCATGTCAAGGGCCCGGCCACTGGGCCACTCGGGGCGAGGGTGGAGGGGTGGCGGGGGGCGAGCAAGCAAGCAAGCACGCACCCCTCGCTTCTGAGGCGAGGCTCCCGGGAGCGGAGCCCCGTCCCCTGGGCCGGGGGGCCCAGCTCCGTCTGCCCCCGTGGACCAATAGTCAGGCACGCGTCTGCCGGTCCAGGGCCCCGGAGGAGGCTCCCGCTCTGGATCACGCGGACCGACCTCCGTGGAGGCCCCGGCTGTCCCGGTAGCCCACACACGGGTGGAAGAAGGTCCGGGATGGGTCGTGCCTTCCCGTCCGCACGCGTCCACGAGCAGTCCCCGAGCGTCCTCGGGTGTCGCCCCACCACCACCACCCCCGCCCCGGCGCCGTCGCCCCTTCTCCTCACACACGTCAGGTTCCCGGAAGGCCCCTTAGTTGGGGGGGGGGGCGCGGTGGGGGGCACAAGGGCTGTGCACGCTGTCCCCTTCCTTGGTCAAACCTGGCCCCGGGGCACCGAGGAGGCGGCCTGCATCTCCTGTCCCCGGTCTCCCTCCGACCCCCCACCCCCCCGCCTGAGATCCAGGCGGTGTCCACGCGTCCTTTGGGTCCCGGCGCCACAGCGGCACCCGCGGAGCTCGGGCACCTGCCCAGGGGCGAGGAACCGGGTCTCCCTGGCCCCGAGACCGAGACCGAGACCGAGGAGCAGGGAGGACTTGGCTCGCTGGCCTGCTCTTGCTTGACAAGCCGGGTGGGCAAGGTGGGCGGAGACGCGCTGACTCTGCGGGATGAGAGGTCCCGCAGGGCTGAGCGGTCCCCCGGGCAGGGTACCCCCGCAGCAGCCTCTGTCACCGGTCCCGCCCTGGGGTGCCGTGGGGCCCGTGCCCGGACTCTGATGGGCGAGCCGGGCGCGAAGCCCGGCCCCGCGCCCGCCGCCGAGCTAGGGGACGCCCGCGTGGCCCTCCCTTGGCGCGGCCCCGTGCCCCGCCATCGACCGTCGGGGCGGTCGACTTGTGTGGGAGCCGGACCCTTCCTTGCCCGGGCGGCGCGTGCCCCCTTGGTGGTCCTGGGTGGCTCCCGCCTGCTTGTGGAGGGCGTTCGGACCTGGGCTTCATGGTCAGAAGGGAAGCCCCGGGGAGGCCGGTAGGCCTCGTGGAGCGGACACTCGGTGGGGGTGGGGGGTGGCGTGCGGACTGGCAGCCGGCTCGGAGGCCCCGGGCAGTCGAGGGCGTCCGCGATGGCCCTTTGGAGCTGAGGCCGGCCGGGGCCTTCCTTGCAGGGGTCAGGAGAGGCTAGCGGCCGGCGGCGGGCCGGGGGGGCGAAGGCGACCCGAGACGGGCGGTGGAGGCTCGTCACCGTCACCCTCAGGCCGACCGCCCGCCGCTTCTGGCTCCCTTCCCGTGGGCCCGGGAGGCGGGCGGGCCTTCGAGAGTCGCTTGGACCCGTGCTTCGGCCTTGAGTGGGATTTGTGTCCAACAGGGTGTCTGTCGTTCAGCCAGGCTTCCTAGAACTGAAACGTGGGAAGCCCGACCAGGGGGACCCTCTGGAGGTGTTGGGGGGGGGGGGGTGGGGGTGGGAGGGGCGTTGTGTGCCACAGATGGGACCGGGGCATCCCTCCCTGCCCTAGGAAGCAGGAGGTCCTGGGCCTCTCCCGTTTGCCAAAGGGCAGAAAGCAAAACTGTTCCCCGAGGGTTGTTGACGTTGGAGGAGCCTCGAGCCGTTCGGGAGCGTGGAGAGGGTTCAGAGTGCATGACGGGAGCACCGTTACACCCTTGGGCACGGGAATCGGGGTCGAAACGGACCCCCGTCACCCACGCATACGGGTGCTTGCTGTGGGGTGTGTGGGCCACCTCCTGAGGTTTTGAGAAGGGCGACCTCCAAGTGTGGTCTCCCAGTGTTTCGGTTTTGGCGGGGGGTGCGGGGAGAGGGAGTGTATCTGCCTGGAATATGTGTGTTCGCGTGAATGAGCGTGAGCGTGAGTGAGTGAGAGACCCTGTGACCGGCGCGGGCGGCGGGGACAGGGCGTATGTGGTCCTTCTGGCTTCTACTGGGGCCCCGGCACAAGAGGCGGGTTGTCAGGGTGCACCTGTGATAGGGCCCGAAGGTGTTCTTCGTAGGATCTGGGCCCATCGATGGGCAAGAAGGGGCAAGAGCAGCAGCGTCCGGCGTGTGCTGGCCTGAGCCCGCTAGGCCGTGTGGGGCACGGGTCCCCGGGAGCCCGGGCACACGTGGGTGTGTTCCCCCCTCGCCGGGCTTCCTTCCGTCCCTTGGGAGCTGTCCAGAGGGGGCGCCTGCACCGGGGGGGGGGGGGGGGGGGGGCACGGGGCCGCTTTGGCGTCGGTGCCGCGGCTCCGGGCTGCCCTCCACACTGACCCGAGTGGGCCCGGATCCACGCCTTAATTCCCGTGGCGGTTGGGGCCGGGGAGGGGCCGTCACGGGCCAAGGGCCGAGGTCCTCGGGACCCCTCCGGCCCCTGGCCGCGGGACGTGGCCCTCGCTGTTGACCCCACGGCCGGCGCCGACCTTTGCGACCCGCCGCCGGAGGCCTGAGGGGTCAGGCTGGCCTGAGGGGAGTCCTGATCCCGGGATCGGGCGCGCGCTCGCTGGGCCGGGGCCGGGTCCACCACCAGACCGGTGTGTCTCCCGAGGGCTCCCGGCGGCCTGCGGGGGTCCTGAGGGCGCCTGGCGCCTCGCCTCGCAGGGGTCCGTGGCCGCCGCCGAGGGAGGCCCACGGCGGGCCCGGCCGGGCCCCGCCCGACCGTTGTGATCCCCGAAGCCGGCCGAGGGGAGGCCGAGGGCACCGAGGCTCCGCCGGGCTCCGCTCCAGCGGGCCTCAGATGAAGCCTCCGAAGCCTCCGAAGCCTCCGAAGCCGGAGCGCTCCCCGAAAGCGAAAGCGGCCCGGGCACGGGAGCCGCCATGTTGGAGCCCCGGCGGCCAGCGCTTGGCCTTTTTTCTTCGGCAAAGGGCGGAGGGAGAGGCCCTGGGGGAAGGGCCGGTGGGCATTGCCGGTGCAACACTGCCATCAAGCGGAACGCGTTGGCGATCCCCGGAGCCGCCGCCCGCTGGCTTCCAGGGCAGGACGGGCCCGGGGGTGAAGTCCCAGCGTCCCGGCGGGACCGGGACCGAAGGGGCCGTTGGCAGTCCCATCCCGAGGCGCCTGGCGCTTCTGGCACGCGCTCCACGCTGGTCCCTTGATGACCAGCTCGGGAGCAGGCGTTGGCTTTGGGATGCAGGGGCGGGAGTCACCCAGCCGTTCCTCGACTGTGCTTGCCCTGAGGGCTGTGGTGGGACGTTGGAGAAGGTGGCCCAGAAAGGGGAACGGGGCGAGCTGAGAGGCCTGGCTGGCCCGGGGCGCGGGGTGGAGGGGGAGTGATGGCGGCGGCTTGGCCTCGACTTGGCTGAGGGAAGAGGGAAATGGGGGCACTGGGACCAGGCCTCCGCCAGAGAGGGGAAAGCCGCGGGACGTGGCAGTGCCGCTGCCCGGTGTGTGTGTCCCCCCCCCCCCCCCCCCCGTGTCAGGCAACAGCCTCTTGGTGGGCCCGGGCCGGGTTTTGGGCGGGGGGCGCGGGGCACGGGGCGCGGGGCCCGGCTGAGGAGGAGGAGGAGGAGGAGGAGGCCGCGGCTGGCTGGTGCTGCTGCTGCTCCCACCGGGGGCCTGTCCGACCCGGACTCTCTGCTCCTCCTGGTGAGCTCCGCCACCGCCTCCTCCCCAGCCCCTACCCCTCCGCCTCCCAAGACCCCCTCACGCTCAAGGCCCCCCCTTTGACGCCGGGTGGCCCGGCTCCACACCCGTTCCCCTTCCCGGGATCCGGGATCCGGACACGGGCACAGCAGGGTCCCCGCCCCCGTCCGCACCAGCAGTGGCGGCAGCCCTCCAGGTTCCCGTGCGGGTCCCTCCAGGTTCCCGTGCGGGTCGTTGGCGGGGCTGCAGGGGGCACGCGGCCAAAGGGCCAAAGGCCGCACGGATCCTGCTCTAGCTCCCGGGGGAAGGGGCACGCGGCCAAAGGCCCGGCGCCCCCTGGCCCGGCCCGCGTGGCTGTGTCACCCCGCTCCAGTCCCGCCCAGACGTGGTGGCCACCAGGGAGGGGCCCGAGCCGAGCCGTGGCTTGGGGCTTCCCGGGCCCGACCGGCCAGGCCCCCAGGCCCCCGGACCCCGGACCCCGGACCTCCGTGGCGCTCCATCCCGTCCGTCCCCGTCCGTCTCCCCCCCCCCCGCACTCCCACGTCACCCCCGGGGCCCCTCCACGCGGGAGAGAGAGCTCGGCGCTGGGCTCCCGGATCCGCCGAGGACTTTCCGCTTGATGGCAGTATTGCACCGCGAATGCCAGCCGGCCCTTCCCCCAGGGCCTCAGCCTCCGCCCTCTGCCAGAGGAAAAAAAGGCCAGGCCAGAAAACTCGGCAGCCCAGCCGGTGTCCGCCGTCCCTCGCCCCAACATGGCGGCTCTCATGTCAAGGGCCCGGCCACTGGGCCACTCGGGGCGAGGGTGGAGGGGTGGCGGGGGGCGAGCAAGCAAGCAAGCACGCACCCCTCGCTTCTGAGGCGAGGCTCCCGGGAGCGGAGCCCCGTCCCCTGGGCCGGGGGGCCCAGCTCCGTCTGCCCCCGTGGACCAATAGTCAGGCACGCGTCTGCCGGTCCAGGGCCCCGGAGGAGGCTCCCGCTCTGGATCACGCGGACCGACCTCCGTGGAGGCCCCGGCTGTCCCGGTAGCCCACACACGGGTGGAAGAAGGTCCGGGATGGGTCGTGCCTTCCCGTCCGCACGCGTCCACGAGCAGTCCCCGAGCGTCCTCGGGTGTCGCCCCACCACCACCACCCCCGCCCCGGCGCCGTCGCCCCTTCTCCTCACACACGTCAGGTTCCCGGAAGGCCCCTTAGTTGGGGGGGGGGGCGCGGTGGGGGGCACAAGGGCTGTGCACGCTGTCCCCTTCCTTGGTCAAACCTGGCCCCGGGGCACCGAGGAGGCGGCCTGCATCTCCTGTCCCCGGTCTCCCTCCGACCCCCCACCCCCCCGCCTGAGATCCAGGCGGTGTCCACGCGTCCTTTGGGTCCCGGCGCCACAGCGGCACCCGCGGAGCTCGGGCACCTGCCCAGGGGCGAGGAACCGGGTCTCCCTGGCCCCGAGACCGAGACCGAGACCGAGGAGCAGGGAGGACTTGGCTCGCTGGCCTGCTCTTGCTTGACAAGCCGGGTGGGCAAGGTGGGCGGAGACGCGCTGACTCTGCGGGATGAGAGGTCCCGCAGGGCTGAGCGGTCCCCCGGGCAGGGTACCCCCGCAGCAGCCTCTGTCACCGGTCCCGCCCTGGGGTGCCGTGGGGCCCGTGCCCGGACTCTGATGGGCGAGCCGGGCGCGAAGCCCGGCCCCGCGCCCGCCGCCGAGCTAGGGGACGCCCGCGTGGCCCTCCCTTGGCGCGGCCCCGTGCCCCGCCATCGACCGTCGGGGCGGTCGACTTGTGTGGGAGCCGGACCCTTCCTTGCCCGGGCGGCGCGTGCCCCCTTGGTGGTCCTGGGTGGCTCCCGCCTGCTTGTGGAGGGCGTTCGGACCTGGGCTTCATGGTCAGAAGGGAAGCCCCGGGGAGGCCGGTAGGCCTCGTGGAGCGGACACTCGGTGGGGGTGGGGGGTGGCGTGCGGACTGGCAGCCGGCTCGGAGGCCCCGGGCAGTCGAGGGCGTCCGCGATGGCCCTTTGGAGCTGAGGCCGGCCGGGGCCTTCCTTGCAGGGGTCAGGAGAGGCTAGCGGCCGGCGGCGGGCCGGGGGGGCGAAGGCGACCCGAGACGGGCGGTGGAGGCTCGTCACCGTCACCCTCAGGCCGACCGCCCGCCGCTTCTGGCTCCCTTCCCGTGGGCCCGGGAGGCGGGCGGGCCTTCGAGAGTCGCTTGGACCCGTGCTTCGGCCTTGAGTGGGATTTGTGTCCAACAGGGTGTCTGTCGTTCAGCCAGGCTTCCTAGAACTGAAACGTGGGAAGCCCGACCAGGGGGACCCTCTGGAGGTGTTGGGGGGTGGGGGTGGGGTGGGGTGGGGTGGGGTGGGAGGGGCGTTGTGTGCCACAGATGGGACCGGGGCATCCCTCCCTGCCCTAGGAAGCAGGAGGTCCTGGGCCTCTCCCGTTTGCCAAAGGGCAGAAAGCAAAACCGTTCCCCGAGGGTTGTTGACGTTGGAGGAGCCTCGAGCCGTTCGGGAGCGTGGAGAGGGTTCAGAGTGCATGACGGGAGCACCGTTACACCCTTGGGCACGGGAATCGGGGTCGAAACGGACCCCCGTCACCCACGCATACGGGTGCTTGCTGTGGGGTGTGTGGGCCACCTCCTGAGGTTTTGAGAAGGGCGACCTCCAAGTGTGGTCTCCCAGTGTTTCGGTTTTGGCGGGGGGTGCGGGGAGAGGGAGTGTATCTGCCTGGAATATGTGTGTTCGCGTGAATGAGCGTGAGCGTGAGTGAGTGAGAGACCCTGTGACCGGCGCGGGCGGCGGGGACAGGGCGTATGTGGTCCTTCTGGCTTCTACTGGGGCCCCGGCACAAGAGGCGGGTTGTCAGGGTGCACCTGTGATAGGGCCCGAAGGTGTTCTTCGTAGGATCTGGGCCCATCGATGGGCAAGAAGGGCCAAGAGCAGCAGCGTCCGGCGTGTGCTGGCCTGAGCCCGCTAGGCCGTGTGGGGCACGGGTCCCCGGGAGCCCGGGCACACGTGGGTGTGTTCCCCCCTCGCCGGGCTTCCTTCCGTCCCTTGGGAGCTGTCCAGAGGGGGCGCCTGCACCGGGGGGGGGGGGGGGGGGGGCACGGGGCCGCTTTGGCGTCGGTGCCGCGGCTCCGGGCTGCCCTCCACACTGACCCGAGTGGGCCCGGATCCACGCCTTAATTCCCGTGGCGGTTGGGGCCGGGGAGGGGCCGTCACGGGCCAAGGGCCGAGGTCCTCGGGACCCCTCCGGCCCCTGGCCGCGGGACGTGGCCCTCGCTGTTGACCCCACGGCCGGCGCCGACCTTTGCGACCCGCCGCCGGAGGCCTGAGGGGTCAGGCTGGCCTGAGGGGAGTCCTGATCCCGGGATCGGGCGCGCGCTCGCTGGGCCGGGGCCGGGTCCACCACCAGACCGGTGTGTCTCCCGAGGGCTCCCGGCGGCCTGCGGGGGTCCTGAGGGCGCCTGGCGCCTCGCCTCGCAGGGGTCCGTGGCCGCCGCCGAGGGAGGCCCACGGCGGGCCCGGCCGGGCCCCGCCCGACCGTTGTGATCCCCGAAGCCGGCCGAGGGGAGGCCGAGGGCACCGAGGCTCCGCCGGGCTCCGCTCCAGCGGGCCTCAGATGAAGCCTCCGAAGCCTCCGAAGCCTCCGAAGCCGGAGCGCTCCCCGAAAGCGAAAGCGGCCCGGGCACGGGAGCCGCCATGTTGGAGCCCCGGCGGCCAGCGCTTGGCCTTTTTTCTTCGGCAAAGGGCGGAGGGAGAGGCCCTGGGGGAAGGGCCGGTGGGCATTGCCGGTGCAACACTGCCATCAAGCGGAACGCGTTGGCGATCCCCGGAGCCGCCGCCCGCTGGCTTCCAGGGCAGGACGGGCCCGGGGGTGAAGTCCCAGCGTCCCGGCGGGACCGGGACCGAAGGGGCCGTTGGCAGTCCCATCCCGAGGCGCCTGGCGCTTCTGGCACGCGCTCCACGCTGGTCCCTTGATGACCAGCTCGGGAGCAGGCGTTGGCTTTGGGATGCAGGGGCGGGAGTCACCCAGCCGTTCCTCGACTGTGCTTGCCCTGAGGGCTGTGGTGGGACGTTGGAGAAGGTGGCCCAGAAAGGGGAACGGGGCGAGCTGAGAGGCCTGGCTGGCCCGGGGCGCGGGGTGGAGGGGGAGTGATGGCGGCGGCTTGGCCTCGACTTGGCTGAGGGAAGAGGGAAATGGGGGCACTGGGACCAGGCCTCCGCCAGAGAGGGGAAAGCCGCGGGACGTGGCAGTGCCGCTGCCCGGTGTGTGTGTCCCCCCCCCCCCCCCCCCCCGTGTCAGGCAACAGCCTCTTGGTGGGCCCGGGCCGGGTTTTGGGCGGGGGGCGCGGGGCACGGGGCGCGGGGCCCGGCTGAGGAGGAGGAGGAGGAGGAGGAGGAGGAGGCCGCGGCTGGCTGGTGCTGCTGCTGCTCCCACCGGGGGCCTGTCCGACCCGGACTCTCTGCTCCTCCTGGTGAGCTCCGCCACCGCCTCCTCCCCAGCCCCTACCCCTCCGCCTCCCAAGACCCCCTCACGCTCAAGGCCCCCCCTTTGACGCCGGGTGGCCCGGCTCCACACCCGTTCCCCTTCCCGGGATCCGGGATCCGGACACGGGCACAGCAGGGTCCCCGCCCCCGTCCGCACCAGCAGTGGCGGCAGCCCTCCAGGTTCCCGTGCGGGTCCCTCCAGGTTCCCGTGCGGGTCGTTGGCGGGGCTGCAGGGGGCACGCGGCCAAAGGGCCAAAGGCCGCACGGATCCTGCTCTAGCTCCCGGGGGAAGGGGCACGCGGCCAAAGGCCCGGCGCCCCCTGGCCCGGCCCGCGTGGCTGTGTCACCCCGCTCCAGTCCCGCCCAGACCTGGTGGCCACCAGGGAGGGGCCCGAGCCGAGCCGTGGCTTGGGGCTTCCCGGGCCCGACCGGCCAGGCCCCCAGGCCCCCGGACCCCGGACCCCGGACCTCCGTGGCGCTCCATCCCGTCCGTCCCCGTCCGTCTCCCCCCCCCCGCACTCCCACGTCACCCCCGGGGCCCCTCCACGCGGGAGAGAGAGCTCGGCGCTGGGCTCCCGGATCCGCCGAGGACTTTCCGCTTGATGGCAGTATTGCACCGCGAATGCCAGCCGGCCCTTCCCCCAGGGCCTCAGCCTCCGCCCTCTGCCAGAGGAAAAAAAGGCCAGGCCAGAAAACTCGGCAGCCCAGCCGGTGTCCGCCGTCCCTCGCCCCAACATGGCGGCTCTCATGTCAAGGGCCCGGCCACTGGGCCACTCGGGGCGAGGGTGGAGGGGTGGCGGGGGGCGAGCAAGCAAGCAAGCACGCACCCCTCGCTTCTGAGGCGAGGCTCCCGGGAGCGGAGCCCCGTCCCCTGGGCCGGGGGGCCCAGCTCCGTCTGCCCCCGTGGACCAATAGTCAGGCACGCGTCTGCCGGTCCAGGGCCCCGGAGGAGGCTCCCGCTCTGGATCACGCGGACCGACCTCCGTGGAGGCCCCGGCTGTCCCGGTAGCCCACACACGGGTGGAAGAAGGTCCGGGATGGGTCGTGCCTTCCCGTCCGCACGCGTCCACGAGCAGTCCCCGAGCGTCCTCGGGTGTCGCCCCACCACCACCACCCCCGCCCCGGCGCCGTCGCCCCTTCTCCTCACACACGTCAGGTTCCCGGAAGGCCCCTTAGTTGGGGGGGGGGGCGCGGTGGGGGGCACAAGGGCTGTGCACGCTGTCCCCTTCCTTGGTCAAACCTGGCCCCGGGGCACCGAGGAGGCGGCCTGCATCTCCTGTCCCCGGTCTCCCTCCGACCCCCCACCCCCCCGCCTGAGATCCAGGCGGTGTCCACGCGTCCTTTGGGTCCCGGCGCCACAGCGGCACCCGCGGAGCTCGGGCACCTGCCCAGGGGCGAGGAACCGGGTCTCCCTGGCCCCGAGACCGAGACCGAGACCGAGGAGCAGGGAGGACTTGGCTCGCTGGCCTGCTCTTGCTTGACAAGCCGGGTGGGCAAGGTGGGCGGAGACGCGCTGACTCTGCGGGATGAGAGGTCCCGCAGGGCTGAGCGGTCCCCCGGGCAGGGTACCCCCGCAGCAGCCTCTGTCACCGGTCCCGCCCTGGGGTGCCGTGGGGCCCGTGCCCGGACTCTGATGGGCGAGCCGGGCGCGAAGCCCGGCCCCGCGCCCGCCGCCGAGCTAGGGGACGCCCGCGTGGCCCTCCCTTGGCGCGGCCCCGTGCCCCGCCATCGACCGTCGGGGCGGTCGACTTGTGTGGGAGCCGGACCCTTCCTTGCCCGGGCGGCGCGTGCCCCCTTGGTGGTCCTGGGTGGCTCCCGCCTGCTTGTGGAGGGCGTTCGGACCTGGGCTTCATGGTCAGAAGGGAAGCCCCGGGGAGGCCGGTAGGCCTCGTGGAGCGGACACTCGGTGGGGGTGGGGGGGTGGCGTGCGGACTGGCAGCCGGCTCGGAGGCCCCGGGCAGTCGAGGGCGTCCGCGATGGCCCTTTGGAGCTGAGGCCGGCCGGGGCCTTCCTTGCAGGGGTCAGGAGAGGCTAGCGGCCGGCGGCGGGCCGGGGGGGCGAAGGCGACCCGAGACGGGCGGTGGAGGCTCGTCACCGTCACCCTCAGGCCGACCGCCCGCCGCTTCTGGCTCCCTTCCCGTGGGCCCGGGAGGCGGGCGGGCCTTCGAGAGTCGCTTGGACCCGTGCTTCGGCCTTGAGTGGGATTTGTGTCCAACAGGGTGTCTGTCGTTCAGCCAGGCTTCCTAGAACTGAAACGTGGGAAGCCCGACCAGGGGGACCCTCTGGAGGTGTTGGGGGGGGGGGGGGGGGGGTGGGGGGGGCGTTGTGTGCCACAGATGGGACCGGGGCATCCCTCCCTGCCCTAGGAAGCAGGAGGTCCTGGGCCTCTCCCGTTTGCCAAAGGGCAGAAAGCAAAACCGTTCCCCGAGGGTTGTTGACGTTGGAGGAGCCTCGAGCCGTTCGGGAGCGTGGAGAGGGTTCAGAGTGCATGACGGGAGCACCGTTACACCCTTGGGCACGGGAATCGGGGTCGAAACGGACCCCCGTCACCCACGCATACGGGTGCTTGCTGTGGGGTGTGTGGGCCACCTCCTGAGGTTTTGAGAAGGGCGACCTCCAAGTGTGGTCTCCCAGTGTTTCGGTTTTGGCGGGGGGTGCGGGGAGAGGGAGTGTATCTGCCTGGAATATGTGTGTTCGCGTGAATGAGCGTGAGCGTGAGTGAGTGAGAGACCCTGTGACCGGCGCGGGCGGCGGGGACAGGGCGTATGTGGTCCTTCTGGCTTCTACTGGGGCCCCGGCACAAGAGGCGGGTTGTCAGGGTGCACCTGTGATAGGGCCCGAAGGTGTTCTTCGTAGGATCTGGGCCCATCGATGGGCAAGAAGGGCCAAGAGCAGCAGCGTCCGGCGTGTGCTGGCCTGAGCCCGCTAGGCCGTGTGGGGCACGGGTCCCCGGGAGCCCGGGCACACGTGGGTGTGTTCCCCCCTCGCCGGGCTTCCTTCCGTCCCTTGGGAGCTGTCCAGAGGGGGCGCCTGCACCGGGGGGGGGGGGGGGGGGGGGCACGGGGCCGCTTTGGCGTCGGTGCCGCGGCTCCGGGCTGCCCTCCACACTGACCCGAGTGGGCCCGGATCCACGCCTTAATTCCCGTGGCGGTTGGGGCCGGGGAGGGGCCGTCACGGGCCAAGGGCCGAGGTCCTCGGGACCCCTCCGGCCCCTGGCCGCGGGACGTGGCCCTCGCTGTTGACCCCACGGCCGGCGCCGACCTTTGCGACCCGCCGCCGGAGGCCTGAGGGGTCAGGCTGGCCTGAGGGGAGTCCTGATCCCGGGATCGGGCGCGCGCTCGCTGGGCCGGGGCCGGGTCCACCACCAGACCGGTGTGTCTCCCGAGGGCTCCCGGCGGCCTGCGGGGGTCCTGAGGGCGCCTGGCGCCTCGCCTCGCAGGGGTCCGTGGCCGCCGCCGAGGGAGGCCCACGGCGGGCCCGGCCGGGCCCCGCCCGACCGTTGTGATCCCCGAAGCCGGCCGAGGGGAGGCCGAGGGCACCGAGGCTCCGCCGGGCTCCGCTCCAGCGGGCCTCAGATGAAGCCTCCGAAGCCTCCGAAGCCTCCGAAGCCGGAGCGCTCCCCGAAAGCGAAAGCGGCCCGGGCACGGGAGCCGCCATGTTGGAGCCCCGGCGGCCAGCGCTTGGCCTTTTTTCTTCGGCAAAGGGCGGAGGGAGAGGCCCTGGGGGAAGGGCCGGTGGGCATTGCCGGTGCAACACTGCCATCAAGCGGAACGCGTTGGCGATCCCCGGAGCCGCCGCCCGCTGGCTTCCAGGGCAGGACGGGCCCGGGGGTGAAGTCCCAGCGTCCCGGCGGGACCGGGACCGAAGGGGCCGTTGGCAGTCCCATCCCGAGGCGCCTGGCGCTTCTGGCACGCGCTCCACGCTGGTCCCTTGATGACCAGCTCGGGAGCAGGCGTTGGCTTTGGGATGCAGGGGCGGGAGTCACCCAGCCGTTCCTCGACTGTGCTTGCCCTGAGGGCTGTGGTGGGACGTTGGAGAAGGTGGCCCAGAAAGGGGAACGGGGCGAGCTGAGAGGCCTGGCTGGCCCGGGGCGCGGGGTGGAGGGGGAGTGATGGCGGCGGCTTGGCCTCGACTTGGCTGAGGGAAGAGGGAAATGGGGGCACTGGGACCAGGCCTCCGCCAGAGAGGGGAAAGCCGCGGGACGTGGCAGTGCCGCTGCCCGGTGTGTGTGTCCCCCCCCCCCCCCCCCCCCGTGTCAGGCAACAGCCTCTTGGTGGGCCCGGGCCGGGTTTTGGGCGGGGGGCGCGGGGCACGGGGCGCGGGGCCCGGCTGAGGAGGAGGAGGAGGAGGAGGAGGAGGAGGCCGCGGCTGGCTGGTGCTGCTGCTGCTCCCACCGGGGGCCTGTCCGACCCGGACTCTCTGCTCCTCCTGGTGAGCTCCGCCACCGCCTCCTCCCCAGCCCCTACCCCTCCGCCTCCCAAGACCCCCTCACGCTCAAGGCCCCCCCTTTGACGCCGGGTGGCCCGGCTCCACACCCGTTCCCCTTCCCGGGATCCGGGATCCGGACACGGGCACAGCAGGGTCCCCGCCCCCGTCCGCACCAGCAGTGGCGGCAGCCCTCCAGGTTCCCGTGCGGGTCCCTCCAGGTTCCCGTGCGGGTCGTTGGCGGGGCTGCAGGGGGCACGCGGCCAAAGGGCCAAAGGCCGCACGGATCCTGCTCTAGCTCCCGGGGGAAGGGGCACGCGGCCAAAGGCCCGGCGCCCCCTGGCCCGGCCCGCGTGGCTGTGTCACCCCGCTCCAGTCCCGCCCAGACCTGGTGGCCACCAGGGAGGGGCCCGAGCCGAGCCGTGGCTTGGGGCTTCCCGGGCCCGACCGGCCAGGCCCCCAGGCCCCCGGACCCCGGACCCCGGACCTCCGTGGCGCTCCATCCCGTCCGTCCCCGTCCGTCTCCCCCCCCCCGCACTCCCACGTCACCCCCGGGGCCCCTCCACGCGGGAGAGAGAGCTCGGCGCTGGGCTCCCGGATCCGCCGAGGACTTTCCGCTTGATGGCAGTATTGCACCGCGAATGCCAGCCGGCCCTTCCCCCAGGGCCTCAGCCTCCGCCCTCTGCCAGAGGAAAAAAAGGCCAGGCCAGAAAACTCGGCAGCCCAGCCGGTGTCCGCCGTCCCTCGCCCCAACATGGCGGCTCTCATGTCAAGGGCCCGGCCACTGGGCCACTCGGGGCGAGGGTGGAGGGGTGGCGGGGGGCGAGCAAGCAAGCAAGCACGCACCCCTCGCTTCTGAGGCGAGGCTCCCGGGAGCGGAGCCCCGTCCCCTGGGCCGGGGGGCCCAGCTCCGTCTGCCCCCGTGGACCAATAGTCAGGCACGCGTCTGCCGGTCCAGGGCCCCGGAGGAGGCTCCCGCTCTGGATCACGCGGACCGACCTCCGTGGAGGCCCCGGCTGTCCCGGTAGCCCACACACGGGTGGAAGAAGGTCCGGGATGGGTCGTGCCTTCCCGTCCGCACGCGTCCACGAGCAGTCCCCGAGCGTCCTCGGGTGTCGCCCCACCACCACCACCCCCGCCCCGGCGCCGTCGCCCCTTCTCCTCACACACGTCAGGTTCCCGGAAGGCCCCTTAGTTGGGGGGGGGGGCGCGGTGGGGGGCACAAGGGCTGTGCACGCTGTCCCCTTCCTTGGTCAAACCTGGCCCCGGGGCACCGAGGAGGCGGCCTGCATCTCCTGTCCCCGGTCTCCCTCCGACCCCCCACCCCCCCGCCTGAGATCCAGGCGGTGTCCACGCGTCCTTTGGGTCCCGGCGCCACAGCGGCACCCGCGGAGCTCGGGCACCTGCCCAGGGGCGAGGAACCGGGTCTCCCTGGCCCCGAGACCGAGACCGAGACCGAGGAGCAGGGAGGACTTGGCTCGCTGGCCTGCTCTTGCTTGACAAGCCGGGTGGGCAAGGTGGGCGGAGACGCGCTGACTCTGCGGGATGAGAGGTCCCGCAGGGCTGAGCGGTCCCCCGGGCAGGGTACCCCCGCAGCAGCCTCTGTCACCGGTCCCGCCCTGGGGTGCCGTGGGGCCCGTGCCCGGACTCTGATGGGCGAGCCGGGCGCGAAGCCCGGCCCCGCGCCCGCCGCCGAGCTAGGGGACGCCCGCGTGGCCCTCCCTTGGCGCGGCCCCGTGCCCCGCCATCGACCGTCGGGGCGGTCGACTTGTGTGGGAGCCGGACCCTTCCTTGCCCGGGCGGCGCGTGCCCCCTTGGTGGTCCTGGGTGGCTCCCGCCTGCTTGTGGAGGGCGTTCGGACCTGGGCTTCATGGTCAGAAGGGAAGCCCCGGGGAGGCCGGTAGGCCTCGTGGAGCGGACACTCGGTGGGGGTGGGGGGTGGCGTGCGGACTGGCAGCCGGCTCGGAGGCCCCGGGCAGTCGAGGGCGTCCGCGATGGCCCTTTGGAGCTGAGGCCGGCCGGGGCCTTCCTTGCAGGGGTCAGGAGAGGCTAGCGGCCGGCGGCGGGCCGGGGGGGCGAAGGCGACCCGAGACGGGCGGTGGAGGCTCGTCACCGTCACCCTCAGGCCGACCGCCCGCCGCTTCTGGCTCCCTTCCCGTGGGCCCGGGAGGCGGGCGGGCCTTCGAGAGTCGCTTGGACCCGTGCTTCGGCCTTGAGTGGGATTTGTGTCCAACAGGGTGTCTGTCGTTCAGCCAGGCTTCCTAGAACTGAAACGTGGGAAGCCCGACCAGGGGGACCCTCTGGAGGTGTTGGGGGGTGGGGGTGGGGGTGGGGGTGGGGGTGGGGGTGGGAGGGGCGTTGTGTGCCACAGATGGGACCGGGGCATCCCTCCCTGCCCTAGGAAGCAGGAGGTCCTGGGCCTCTCCCGTTTGCCAAAGGGCAGAAAGCAAAACCGTTCCCCGAGGGTTGTTGACGTTGGAGGAGCCTCGAGCCGTTCGGGAGCGTGGAGAGGGTTCAGAGTGCATGACGGGAGCACCGTTACACCCTTGGGCACGGGAATCGGGGTCGAAACGGACCCCCGTCACCCACGCATACGGGTGCTTGCTGTGGGGTGTGTGGGCCACCTCCTGAGGTTTTGAGAAGGGCGACCTCCAAGTGTGGTCTCCCAGTGTTTCGGTTTTGGCGGGGGGTGCGGGGAGAGGGAGTGTATCTGCCTGGAATATGTGTGTTCGCGTGAATGAGCGTGAGCGTGAGTGAGTGAGAGACCCTGTGACCGGCGCGGGCGGCGGGGACAGGGCGTATGTGGTCCTTCTGGCTTCTACTGGGGCCCCGGCACAAGAGGCGGGTTGTCAGGGTGCACCTGTGATAGGGCCCGAAGGTGTTCTTCGTAGGATCTGGGCCCATCGATGGGCAAGAAGGGCCAAGAGCAGCAGCGTCCGGCGTGTGCTGGCCTGAGCCCGCTAGGCCGTGTGGGGCACGGGTCCCCGGGAGCCCGGGCACACGTGGGTGTGTTCCCCCCTCGCCGGGCTTCCTTCCGTCCCTTGGGAGCTGTCCAGAGGGGGCGCCTGCACCGGGGGGGGGGGGGGGGGCACGGGGCCGCTTTGGCGTCGGTGCCGCGGCTCCGGGCTGCCCTCCACACTGACCCGAGTGGGCCCGGATCCACGCCTTAATTCCCGTGGCGGTTGGGGCCGGGGAGGGGCCGTCACGGGCCAAGGGCCGAGGTCCTCGGGACCCCTCCGGCCCCTGGCCGCGGGACGTGGCCCTCGCTGTTGACCCCACGGCCGGCGCCGACCTTTGCGACCCGCCGCCGGAGGCCTGAGGGGTCAGGCTGGCCTGAGGGGAGTCCTGATCCCGGGATCGGGCGCGCGCTCGCTGGGCCGGGGCCGGGTCCACCACCAGACCGGTGTGTCTCCCGAGGGCTCCCGGCGGCCTGCGGGGGGTCCTGAGGGCGCCTGGCGCCTCGCCTCGCAGGGGTCCGTGGCCGCCGCCGAGGGAGGCCCACGGCGGGCCCGGCCGGGCCCCGCCCGACCGTTGTGATCCCCGAAGCCGGCCGAGGGGAGGCCGAGGGCACCGAGGCTCCGCCGGGCTCCGCTCCAGCGGGCCTCAGATGAAGCCTCCGAAGCCTCCGAAGCCTCCGAAGCCGGAGCGCTCCCCGAAAGCGAAAGCGGCCCGGGCACGGGAGCCGCCATGTTGGAGCCCCGGCGGCCAGCGCTTGGCCTTTTTTCTTCGGCAAAGGGCGGAGGGAGAGGCCCTGGGGGAAGGGCCGGTGGGCATTGCCGGTGCAACACTGCCATCAAGCGGAACGCGTTGGCGATCCCCGGAGCCGCCGCCCGCTGGCTTCCAGGGCAGGACGGGCCCGGGGGTGAAGTCCCAGCGTCCCGGCGGGACCGGGACCGAAGGGGCCGTTGGCAGTCCCATCCCGAGGCGCCTGGCGCTTCTGGCACGCGCTCCACGCTGGTCCCTTGATGACCAGCTCGGGAGCAGGCGTTGGCTTTGGGATGCAGGGGCGGGAGTCACCCAGCCGTTCCTCGACTGTGCTTGCCCTGAGGGCTGTGGTGGGACGTTGGAGAAGGTGGCCCAGAAAGGGGAACGGGGCGAGCTGAGAGGCCTGGCTGGCCCGGGGCGCGGGGTGGAGGGGGAGTGATGGCGGCGGCTTGGCCTCGACTTGGCTGAGGGAAGAGGGAAATGGGGGCACTGGGACCAGGCCTCCGCCAGAGAGGGGAAAGCCGCGGGACGTGGCAGTGCCGCTGCCCGGTGTGTGTGTCCCCCCCCCCCCCCCCCCCCGTGTCAGGCAACAGCCTCTTGGTGGGCCCGGGCCGGGTTTTGGGCGGGGGGCGCGGGGCACGGGGCGCGGGGCCCGGCTGAGGAGGAGGAGGAGGAGGAGGAGGAGGAGGAGGCCGCGGCTGGCTGGTGCTGCTGCTGCTCCCACCGGGGGCCTGTCCGACCCGGACTCTCTGCTCCTCCTGGTGAGCTCCGCCACCGCCTCCTCCCCAGCCCCTACCCCTCCGCCTCCCAAGACCCCCTCACGCTCAAGGCCCCCCCTTTGACGCCGGGTGGCCCGGCTCCACACCCGTTCCCCTTCCCGGGATCCGGGATCCGGACACGGGCACAGCAGGGTCCCCGCCCCCGTCCGCACCAGCAGTGGCGGCAGCCCTCCAGGTTCCCGTGCGGGTCCCTCCAGGTTCCCGTGCGGGTCGTTGGCGGGGCTGCAGGGGGCACGCGGCCAAAGGGCCAAAGGCCGCACGGATCCTGCTCTAGCTCCCGGGGGAAGGGGCACGCGGCCAAAGGCCCGGCGCCCCCTGGCCCGGCCCGCGTGGCTGTGTCACCCCGCTCCAGTCCCGCCCAGACCTGGTGGCCACCAGGGAGGGGCCCGAGCCGAGCCGTGGCTTGGGGCTTCCCGGGCCCGACCGGCCAGGCCCCCGGGCCCCCGGACCCCGGACCCCGGACCTCCGTGGCGCTCCACCCGTCCGTCCCCCGTCCGTCTCCCCCCCCCCGCACTCCCACGTCACCCCCGGGGCCCCCTCCACGCGGGAGAGAGAGCTCGGCGCTGGGCTCCCGGATCCGCCGAGGACTTTCCGCTTGATGGCAGTATTGCACCGCGAATGCCAGCCGGCCCTTCCCCCAGGGCCTCAGCCTCCGCCCTCTGCCAGAGGAAAAAAAGGCCAGGCCAGAAAACTCGGCAGCCCAGCCGGTGTCCGCCGTCCCTCGCCCCAACATGGCGGCTCTCAATGTCAAGGGCCCGGCCACTGGCCACTCGGGGCGAGGGGTGGAGGGGTGGCGGGGGCGAGCAAGCAAGCAAGCACGCACCCCTCGCTTCTGAGGCGAGGCTCCCGGGAGCGGAGCCCCGTCCCCTGGGCCGGGGGGGCCCAGCTCCGTCTGCCCCCGTGGACCAATAGTCAGGCACGCGTCTGCCGGTCCAGGGCCCCGGAGGAGGCTCCCGCTCTGGATCACGCGGACCGACCTCCGTGGAGGCCCCGGCTGTCCCGGTAGCCCACACACGGTGGAAGAAGGTCCGGGATGGGTCGTGCCTTCCCGTCCGCACGCGTCCACGAGCAGTCCCCGAGCGTCCTCGGGGGTCGCCCCACCACCCCCACCCCCGCCCCGGCGCCGTCGCCCCTTCTCCTCACACACGTCAGGTTCCCGGAAGGCCCCTTAGTTGGGGGGGGGGGGGCGCGGTGGGGGGCACAAGGGCTGTGCACGCTGTCCCCTTCCTTGGTCAAACCTGGCCCCGGGGCACCGAGGAGGCGCCTGCATCTCCTGTCCCCGGGTCTCCCTCCGACCCCCCACCCCCCCGCCTGAGATCCAGGCGGTTGTCCACGCGTCCTTTGGGTCCCGGCGCCACAGCGGCACCCGCGGAGCTCGGGCACCTGCCAGGGCGAGGAACCGGGTCTCCCTGGCCCCGAGACCGAGACCGAGACCGAGGAGCAGGGAGGACTTGGCTCGGCTGGCCTGCTCTTGCTTGACAAGCCGGTGGGCAAGGTGGGCGGAGACGCGCTGACTCTGCGGGATGAGAGGTCCCGCAGGGCTGAGCGGTCCCCCGGGCAGGTACCCCCGCAGCAGCCTCTGTCACCGGTCCCGCCCCTGGGGTGCCGTGGGGCCCGTGCCCGGACTCTGATGGGCGAGCGGCGCGAAGCCCGGCCCCGCGCCCGCCGCCGAGCTAGGGGACGCCCGCGTGGCCCTCCCTTGGCGCGGCCCCGTGCCCCGCCATCGACCGTCGGGGCGGTCGACTTGTGTGGGAGCCGGACCCTTCCTTGCCCGGGCGGCGCGTGCCCCCTTGTGGTCCTGGGTGCTCCCGCCTGCTTGTGGAGGGCGTTCGGACCTGGGCTTCCTGGTCAGAGGGAAGCCCCGGGGAGGCCGGTAGGCCTCGTGGAGCGGACACTCGGTGGGGGTGGGGGGTGGCGTGCGGACTGGCAGCCGGCTCGGAGGCCCCGGGCAGTCGAGGGCGTCCGCGATGGCCCTTTGGAGCTGAGGCCGGCCGGGGCCTTCCTTGCAGGGGTCAGGAGAGGCTAGCGGCCGGCGGCGGGCCGGGGGGGGCGAAGGCGACCCGAGACGGGCGGTGGAGGCTCGTCACCGTCACCCTCAGGCCGACCGCCCGCCGCTTCTGGCTCCCTTCCCGTGGGCCCGGGAGGCGGGCGGGCCTTCGAGAGTCGCTTGGACCCGTGCTTCGGCCTTGAGTGGGATTTGTGTCCAACAGGGTGTCTGTCGTTCAGCCAGGCTTCCTAGAACTGAAACGTGGGAAGCCCGACCAGGGGGACCCTCTGGAGGTGTTGGGGGGTGGGGGGGGGGGGGGGGGAGGGGCGTTGTGTGCCACAGATGGGACCGGGGCATCCCTCCCTGCCCTAGGAAGCAGGAGGTCCTGGGCCTCTCCCGTTTGCCAAAGGGCAGAAAGCAAAACCGTTCCCCGAGGGTTGTTGACGTTGGAGGAGCCTCGAGCCGTTCGGGAGCGTGGAGAGGGTTCAGAGTGCATGACGGGAGCACCGTTACACCCTTGGGCACGGGAATCGGGGTCGAAACGGACCCCCGTCACCCACGCATACGGGTGCTTGCTGTGGGGTGTGTGGGCCACCTCCTGAGGTTTTGAGAAGGGCGACCTCCAAGTGTGGTCTCCCAGTGTTTCGGTTTTGGCGGGGGGTGCGGGGAGAGGGAGTGTATCTGCCTGGAATATGTGTGTTCGCGTGAATGAGCGTGAGCGTGAGTGAGTGAGAGACCCTGTGACCGGCGCGGGCGGCGGGGACAGGGCGTATGTGGTCCTTCTGGCTTCTACTGGGGCCCCGGCACAAGAGGCGGGTTGTCAGGGTGCACCTGTGATAGGGCCCGAAGGTGTTCTTCGTAGGATCTGGGCCCATCGATGGGCAAGAAGGGGCAAGAGCAGCAGCGTCCGGCGTGTGCTGGCCTGAGCCCGCTAGGCCGTGTGGGGCACGGGTCCCCGGGAGCCCGGGCACACGTGGGTGTGTTCCCCCCTCGCCGGGCTTCCTTCCGTCCCTTGGGAGCTGTCCAGAGGGGGCGCCTGCACCGGGGGGGGGGGGGGGGGGCACGGGGCCGCTTTGGCGTCGGTTGCCGCGGCTTCCGGGCTTGCCCTCCACACTGACCCGAGTGGGCCCGGATCCACGCCTTAATTCCCGTGGCGGTTGGGGCCGGGGGAGGGGCCGTCACGGGCCAAGGGCCGAGGTCCTCGGGACCCCTCCGGCCCCTGGCCGCGGGGACGTGGCCATCGCTTGTTGACCCCACGGCCGGCGCCGACCTTTTGCGACCCGCCGCCGGAGGCCTGAGGGTCAGGCTGGCCTGAGGGGAGTCCTGATTCCCGGGATCGGGGCGCGCTCGCTGGGCCGGGGCCGGGTCCACCACCAGACCGGTGTGTCTCCCGAGGGCTCCCCGGGTGGCGGCCTGCGGGGGGTCCTGAGGGCGCCTGGAGACTCGACTCGCAGGGGTCCGTGGCCGCCGCCGAGGGAGGCCCAGGCGGGCCCGGCCGGGCCCCCGCCCGACCGTTGTGATCCCCGAAGCCGGCCGAGGGGAGGCCGAGGGGCACCGAGGCTCCGCCGGGCTCCGCTCCAGCGGGCCTCAGATGAGCCTCCAGAAGCCTCCGAAGCCTCCGAAGCCGGAGAGCTCCCCGAAAGCGCAAAGCGTGCTCCGGGCACGGGAGCCGCCATGTTGGAGCCCCGGCGGCCAGCGCTTGGCCTTTTTCTTCGGCAAAGGGGCGGGGCGGAGGGAGAGGCCCTGGGGGAAGGGCCTGTGTGGGCATTGCCGGTGCCAACACTGCCATCAAGCGGAACGCGTTGGCGATCCCCGGAGCCGCCGCCACGCTGGTTCCAGGGCAGGACGGGCCCGGGGGTTAGGAAGTCCCAGCGTCCCGGCGGGACCGGGACCGAAGGGGCCGTTGGCAGTCCCATCCCGAGGCGCCTGGCGCTTCTGGCACGCGCTCCACGCTGGTCCCTTGATGACCAGCTCGGGAGCAGGCGTTGGCTTTGGGATGCAGGGGCGGGAGTCACCCAGCCGTTCCTCGACTGTGCTTGCCCTGAGGGCTGTGGTGGGACGTTGGAGAAGGTGGCCCAGAAAGGGGAACGGGGCGAGCTGAGAGGCCTGGCTGGCCCGGGGCGCGGGGGTGGAGGGGAGTGATGGCGGCGGCTTGGCCTCGACTTGGCTGAGGGAAGAGGGAAATGGGGGCACTGGGACCAGGCCTCCGCCAGAGAGGGGAAAGCCGCGGGACGTGGCAGTGCCGCT
>NW_023331694.1:0-35624 GCF_011100685.1 Canis lupus familiaris
AATGAATCGATCGAATGAATCAAACGTCGATCGAAAAGAATCTAATCAAATCGAACAGAATCGAATCGAAAAAAATTGAATCGAATCGAAATGAATCGAATCAAAAATAATTGAATCAAATTGAATCGACACGAATTGAATCGAAAATACTCGAATCGAATCACATCGAAACGATTCGAATCGAAAATAAACGAATCGAAATGAATTGAATCGAAAATAATCGAATCGAATCTAATCGAAACGAATAGAACTGAAATAATCGAATCGAATCAACTCGAAAATAATCGAATCAAATCGAATCAAAACGAATCGAATCAAAAATAATCGAATCGAAACGAATCGAATAGAAAATAATCGAATCGAATCGAATCAAAAATAATCGAATTGAAACGAATGGAACCGAATCGAAACGAATTGAATCGAAAATAATCTAATGAATCTAATCGAAATGAATAGAACGGAAAATAATCGAATCGAATCGACTCGAAACGAATTGAATCAAAAGTAATCGAATGGAATCGAATCGAATCGAAAATAACCAAATCGAAAGGAATTGAATCGAAAATAATCGAATTGAATAGAATCGAAACAATTTGAATAAAAAATAATCGAATGGAATCGAAACGAATAAAAAATAATCGAATCGAATCGAAATGATTCGAATAGAAAATAATCGAATCGAAATGAATTGAATAAAAAATCAAATCGAATCGAATCAAAACAAATCTAAAATAATCGAATTGAATTGAATCAAAAAGAATAGAATCGAAATGATCGAATCAAAAATAATCGAATCAGGGATCCCTGGGTGGCGCAGCGGTTTGACGCCTGCCTTTGGCCCAGGGCGCGATCCTGGAGACCCGTATTGAGTCCCACATCGGGCTCCTGGTGCATGGAGCCTGCTTCTCCCTCTGCCTATGTCTCTGCCTCTCTCTCTCTCTCTGTGACTATCATAAATAAATTAAAAAAACATATATCTTTAAAAAAATAATCGAATCGAATCAAATCGAAAATAATCGATTCGAATTGAAAATAATCGAATCGAATCGAATTGAAACGAATCGAATCGAAAATAATCGAATCAAAACGAATCGAAATGAATCGAATCAAAAATAATTGAATCGATTCAAATCGAAACGAATTTAATCGAAAATACTCGAATCGAATCGAATCGATACGAATCAATCGAAAATAAACGAATCGAAACGAGTCGAATCGAAAATAATAGACTCGAATCGAATAAAAATAATCGAGTCGAATCGAATTGAAACGATTCGAATCGAAACGAATAGAACCAAAAATAATCGAATCGAATCAACTCGAATATAATCGAATCGAATCGAATCGAAACGAATCGAATCAAAAATATTCGAATCGAAACGAATCGAATAGAAAATAATCGAATCTAATTGAAAATAATCGATTCGAATAGACTACAATCGAAAATAATGGAATTGAATTGAATTGAATCGAAAATAATTGAATCGAATCGAATCAAATCGAAGAGAATCGAATCGGAAAAGATCAAATCGAATTGAATCGAAAAGAATCGAATCAAATCGAAAAGGATCGAATCGAATCATATCGAATGGAAAGAATCAAATCAAATCGAAAAAATTGAATCGAATCGAAAAGAATCGTAAAAAATCTAATAAAAAAGAATTGAATCGAATCGAAAATATCGAATCGAATGGAAAAGAATCGAATCGGAAAGAATTGAATGGAAAAGAATCGAATCGAAAGAATTGAATCGAATCGAAAAGGATCGAATCGAATCAAATTGAATAGAAATGAATCGAATCGAAAAGAATCGAATCGAATTGAATCGAAAAGAAATCAAATCGAATCGAAAATAATTGAATCCAAATGAATCGAATCGATTTGAATTGAATCGAAAAGAATCAAATCGAATTGAATCAAAAAGAATCGAATTGAATCAGAAAGAATCGAATCGAAAAGAGTCAAATCGAATCAAATCGAAGAGAACTGAATCGAATCAAATCGAAAAGAATCGAATTGAAAAGAATCGAATAGAATAGATTCAAATCGAATCGAAAAGAATCGAATCAAAATAATCAAATCAAAATGAATCGAAAAGAACTGAATCGAACCAAATCGAAAAGAATCGAATTGAAAATAATCGAATAGAATAGATTCAAATCAAACTGAATCGAATCAAAAAGAATTGAATCGAATCGAATCAAATCGAATTGAAAAGAATCTATTCGAATCAAAAAGAATCAAATCGAAAGAATAGAATAGAATCGAAAAGAATCGAATCGAAAAAAATCAAATCAAATCAAATCTAAAGAAACGAATTGAATTGAATCGAAAAGAATCAAATCGAATCGAAAAGAATCGAACTGAATCGAATCGAATCGAAAAGAATCGAATTGAATCGAATCGAATCGAATCAGATCCAAAAAAATCGAATCGAATCACACCGAATCCAAAGAATCGAATTGAATGGAAGTGAAAAGAATCGAATCGAATCAAATCGAATTGAATCGAAAAGAATCGAATCGAATCGATACTAAAAGAAAGGAAGAATTGAATCGAAAAGACTCGAATTGAAAGATTTGAATCAAATCGAATCGAAACAAAAAGAATCGCATTGAATAGAATCGAAAAGAACGATTCGAAAACTATCGTTTTGAAACCAAAAAAATCGAATCGAATCGAAAATAATTAAATCAAATAAAAAAGAATCGAATAGAAAAAAATGAAATTGAAAAGAAATGAATCGAATCGAAAAGAATCGAATCAAAAAGAATCGAATCGAGAAGAATTCAATCGAAGAGTTTCGAATCGAATCGAATTAAATCAAAAATCTAATCGAACCGAAAAGATTCGAATGGAATCAAAAAATTGACTCGACTTGAATCGAAAAGAATCAAATCTAATCGAATCGAAAAGAATCGAATCCAAATGAATCTAATCGAAAAGAGTGGCATCAAAAAGAATCAAATTGTTTCAAAAAAAGAATTGAATGGAATGGAACTGAAAAATTGAATCGAATCGATTCTAAAAGAAAGGAATTTGAATCGAAAAGGCTCGAATCGAAAGATTCGAATCAAATTGAATCGAAACAAAAAGAATCGAATCGAATAGAATCGAAAAGAAACGAATTGAAAACTATCATATCGAAACGAAAAAAATCGTATCGAATGAAAAAATCAAATCGAATCGAAACAAAAAGGATCGAATCAATTCAAAATGAATAAAAAATCTAATCGAATCGAAAATAATCGAATCGAAAAGAATTGAATCGAATAGATTCGAATTGAATCGAATCGAAAGAAAATAATCGAATTGAGTCGAAAAGAATCAAATCGAAAAGAATCGAATTGAATCGAAAAGAATGGAATCGGATCGAAAAGAATCGAATCGAAAAGGATCGAATCGACGAATCGAAAAAAATCGAATCGAAAAGAATCGAATTGAATTGAATCGATTTTAAAAGAATCGAATCAAATCGAAAAGAATCGAATCGAAAGGAATCGAATCGAATCCAAACGAAACAAATCGAATCCAAATGAATCGAATCGAAAAGAGTCGATCAAAAACAATCAATTTGAAAAAAACGAATCAAATTGTATTGAAAAGAATAAAAAGAATCGAATCAAATTGAAAGGAATCGAATCGAATAAAAAAGAATCGAATCAAAAAAATCGACTCGAATCGCACCGAATCAAAAGAATCAAATCGAAAGGAAGTGAAAAGAATCGAATCGAATTCAATGGAATTGAAAAGAATTGAATCGAATCGATTCTAAAAGAAAGGAATTCGAATCGAAAAGACTCGATCAAAAGATTCGAATCAAAATCGAATCAAAACAAAAAGAATCGAATCGAATAGAATCAAAAGAAACGAATCGAAAACTATCATATCAAAAACGAAAATAATCGTATCGAATCGAATCGAATCAAAAAGGATCGAATCGATCCAAAAACGAATGAAAAAGAATCAAATCGAATCGAAAATAATCGAAACAAATCAATAAAAAAGAATCGAATAGAAAAAAATCGAATCGAATCGAAAGACAATCGAATCGAATCGAAAAGAATTGAATCAATTCGAAGCAAAAACAATCGAATTGAATTGAAAAGAATTGAAGAGTTTCGGATCGAATCAAATTGAATCGAAAAGAATCTAATCGAATCGAAAAGATTCGAATAGAATCGAAAAGAGACGAATCAAAAAGAATCGAATCGAATCGAATCAAAAAGAATCGAATCGAATTGAATCGAAAAGAATCGAATCCAAATGAATCGAGTTGAAAGGAATGGAATCAAAAAGAATCGAATCGTTTAGAAAAAACGAATCGAATTGAAATCGAATCGAATTGAAAATAATCGAATCGAATTGAAAAGAATCGAATCGAATTGTAAAGAAATCGAATCGAATTGAATCGAAAAGAATCAAATCTAATTGAAAGAATCGAATCGAAAAGAATCGAATCGAATCCAAAGTATGAATCCAAAAGAATTGAATCGAAGAGTAGAATCGAAAAGAATCGAATTGATTAAAAAAAAAAAACCGAATCAAATCGACCTGAAAAGAATCAATCAAAAAGAATCGAATCGAATCAAAAGAATCGAATCGAATCAAAAGAATCGAATTAATAATCGATTTGAAAAGAAAGAAATTCCGAATCGAAAAGACTCAAATCGAAAAGAATCTAATCGGAATTGAATCGAAAACGAAAATCGAATCGAATCGCACCGAATCAAAAGAATCGAATCGAAGTGAAAATAAGCGAATCAATCGAATCAAATCAAAAAGAATTGAATCGAATCGAAGAGAATCGAATTGAATCGATTCGAAAAGAAAGGAATTCAAATCAAAAAGACTCGAATAGAAAGATTCGAATCGAATTGAATCAAATCGAAAGAATCTAATCGAATCGAATAGAAAAGAAAGGAATAGAAAACTATCGAATCGAAACGAAAAAAATCTAATCGAATCGAATCAAGAAGAATCGAATCGAAAAGAATCTAATTGAATCGAATCGAAAAGAATCGAATCCAAATGAATCGAATCGAAAAGAGTCGAATCGAAAAGAATCGAATTGATTCAAAAAAAGAACGAATCAAATGGTATCGAATCGAAAATAATCGAATCGTATCAAATCGAAAAGAGTAGAAAAAGTATCGATTTGAAGCAAAAAGAATCGACTCAAATTGAATCGAAAAGAATCGAATCGAATCAAATTGAATCGAAAAGAACTGAATCGAATCGAAAAGAATCTAATTGAATCGAAAAGAATCGAATCCAAATGAATTGAATCGAAAAGAGTCGAATCTAAAAGAATTGAATCGAAAAAATCGATTCGAATCGAATCAAAAAGAATCGAATCGAATCAAATCAATTTGAAAAGAAAGGAATTTGAATCGAATTGAATCGAAAAGAATCAAATAGATTTGAATTGAATTGAATTGAAAATTTCGAAACGAATCTAATAAGATCGAATGGAAAAGAATCGAATCAAATTGAAAAGAATTGAATCGAATCGAACCGAATAGAAAATAATTGAATAGATCAAATCAAAAAGAATCGAATCGATTTGAAATGAATAGAGTAGGAATCGAATTGAAGCAAAGTGAAAAGATTCGAATCGCATCAAGAATCGAAATGAATCAAATAGAATCCAAAAGAATTGAATCGAATCGAACAGTATCGAATCGAATCCAAAGAATCGAATCAAATCAAAAAGAATCGAATCAAAAGAATCAAATCGAAACGAAAAGAATCCAATTGTATCGAATCAAATCGTAAACAATCAAATCGAATCGAATAGAAAAGAATCAAATTGAATTGAATCGAAAAGAATCGAATGGTATTGAATTGAATTGAAAAGAATCAAATCATATCTAATTGAATTGAAAAGAATCAAATCAAATCGAATCGAATCGAATCGAAAAGAATCGAATCGTATCGAATAGAATCGAATAGCATCGAAAAGAATCGAATCGAAAAGAATTGAATTGAAAAGAATCGAATCGAACCAAAAGAATCGAATCGAATGCAATTGAATCAAATTGAATTGAATCGAAAAGAATTGAATTGAATCGAAAAGAATCGAAATAGATTCGAATCAAATCGAATCGAAAAAATTCAAAACGAATCTAATCAGATCGAATGGAAAAGAATCGAATCGAATCGAAAAGAATTGAATCGAATCTAACCGAATCGAAAATAATCGAATAGATCGAATCAAATAGAATCGAATCGAATTGATTCGCATCGAAAAGAATTGAATTGAATGGAATTGAATCGAATCGAATTGAATCTAAAAGAATCGAATTGAATCGAATTGAATCGAAAAGAATCGAATAGATTCGAATTGAAACGAATTGAAAAAATCAAAATGAATCGAATCAGAGTGGAAAAGAATTGAATCAAATCGAAAAAGAATCGAATCGAATCGAACTGAATCGAAAAGAATCAAATAGATCGAATCAAAAAGAATCGAATCGATTCGAAATGAATCGAGTAGAATCGAATCGAAGCGAAAAGAATCAAATCGAAAAGAATCAAATTGAATCAAATTGAAAAAGAATCTAATCAAATCGAAAAGAATCGAATCGAAACGAAAAGAATCGTATCGAATTGAAAAAGAATCGAATTGAATCGAATCAAATCGAAAAGAATCAAAATCAAATCATATCGAATCAAAAACGAATCAAAATCGAATCGAAAAGAATCTAATCGAATTGAATCGAAAGAATCGAATCGAATCAAAACGAATCAAAATCGAATCGAAAAGTATCGAATTGAATCGAAAAGAATCGAATCGATTCGAAACGAATCGAATTGAATAGCATCGAAATGAATTGAATCAAAATGAAAAAGAATAAAATCGAATCGTATCGAATGGAATCGAAAAGAATCGAATCATATCGAATTGAATCGAACAGAATCGAATCGAATAGAACCGAAAAGAATCATATCGAATCGAATCGAACAAAAGAATCGAATCGAATCTTACGTACTCGAATCAAAAAAGAATCGAGTTGATTCGAATCGAAAATATCAAAAACCGAATCGAAAAGAATCGCATCGAAAAGAATCGATTCAAATCGAAAATAATCAAATTGAATCAAAAACGATTCGAATCAATACGAAACGAATCGAATCGAAATAATAGAATTGAATTGAAACCGAATCAAAATGAAAATAATCAAATTGAATCGAATTGAAAATAATCGAATCAAATCAAATCGAAAATAATTGAATCGAATCTAATCGAAAATAATCGATTCGCATTGAATCGAATCGAAAATAATCTAATTGAATTGAATTGAAAATAATGAAATCGAATCGAAAATAATCGAATCAAAAGTAATCTTATCGAATCGAAAATAATCGAATCAAATCGAAAATAATTGAGCCGAATTGATTGAATTGAGTTGAAAATAATCAAACCGAATCGATCGAATTGAATCGAAAATAATCGAATCGAATCGAAAAGAATCGATCGAATCAAAATAATTGGATCGAATCGAAATAATCAAAACGAATCCAATCAAATTGAATCGAAAATAATCAAATTGAATTGAAATGAATCAAAAATTATTGAATCGAATTGAAATTATTCGAATCGGGGATCCCTGGGTGGCACAGGCGGTTTGGCGCCTGCCTTTGGCCCAGGGCGCGATCCTGGAGACCCGGGATCAAATCCCACATCTGGCTCCCGTGCATGGAGCCTGCCTCTCCCTCTGCCTGTGTCTCTGCGCCTCTCTCTCTCTCTGTGACTATCATAAATAATAAATAAAAATTAATAAACATTATTTGAATCGAATCAATCGAATCGAATCGAAAATAATCAAATCGAATCGAAATTAATTGCATCAAATCGAATTAAATCGAAAAGAATCGATTTGCATCAAATCGAATAAAAAATAATCCAATCGAATTGAATCAAAAATAATCTAATCAAATCTAAAATAATCCAATCGAATCGAAAATAATCTAATCGATTTGAATCGAATATAATCGAATTTAATCGAAAATAATCGAATCGAATCTAAAATAATCGAATCGAAAAGAATCGAATTGAAAAGAAATGAATCCAATCGAATCGAATCAAAAACAATCGAGGGCAAGCCCGGTGGCGCAGCGGTTTAGCGCTGCCTGCAGCCCGGGGCATGATCCTGGAGACCTGGGATCAAGTCCCACATCGGGCTTCTGCATGGAGCCTGCTTCTCCTTCCTCCTGTGTCTCTGCCTCTCTCTATGTCTATCATAAATAAATAAAAAAATCTTTAAAAAAATAAAAAAAAGAATTGATTCGAATCAAATCCCTAACCCTAACCCCTAACCCTAACACTAACCTATCCTAACCCTAACCCTAACACTAACCCTAACCCTTAACCCTAATCGTAATACTAACCCTAAACCCTAAACCCTAACCCTAACCCTAAACCCGAACACTAACCCTAACTTAAGCTGTACCGTAACCCTAATCAGTACCCTAACCCTAACAGGTACCCTAACACTAAACTGTACCCCAACCCTAACCCGTACCCTAACACTTACCCTAACCCGTACACTAACCTGTCCCCTACCCTAACCCTAACCAGTACTCTAACACTAACCCATACCCTAACCTGTACCCTAAGCCATATCCTAACCCTAACCCTAACACATACCTAACCATAACCATAACCCTAACCTCTAACCTCTAACCCTAACCCTAACACCTAACCCTAACCCTAAACCCTAACCCATAAACCTAACCCTAAAACAAAACCTAACCCTAACCCCAAACCAAAACCTAACCCTAACCCCTAACCCAAACCTTAACCCCTACCACTAACCCTAAACCTAACCCTAAGCCTTAACCCTAACCCTAACCCTAACTCTAACCCTAATCCTAACACTAACCCAAACCCTAACCCTAACCCTAACATTAAGCCCTAACCTTAACCCTAACACTAACACTAACCCTAACCCCTAACCCTAACCCTTAACACTAACCCTTAACCCTAACCCTAACCCTAACCCCTAACCCTAACCCTAACACTATCCCTAACCCTTAAACCTAACACTTAACCCTAACCCTAAACCTAAACCTAACACTAACCCTAACCCCTAACTCTAAAACTAACCCTAAACCTAACCTGAAACCTAACCCATACACTAACCCGTACCCTAACCCTAACACTCACCCGTAACCTAAACCTAACCCTAACCTATACCGTAACTCTAACCCGTACCCTAAACCTAACCCTAACCCGTACCCTAACCCTATCCTGTACAGTAATCCTACCCCTAACCCTTACACTAAAAATAACCTGTACCCTAACCCTAACCCGTACCCTAAACTGTACCCTAATCCTAAACCATACCCTAACCCTAACCCGTACCCTAACCCTAACCGTAACCCGTACTCTAACCGTAACCCGTACCCTAACCCTAACCCTAACCCCTAACCCTAACACTAACCCTAACCCCTCACCCTAACCTTAACCCTAAACCTAACCCTAACACTAACCCTAACCTTAACCCTAAACCTAACCTGAAACCTAACCCATACACTAACCCGTAACCTAACCCTAACCCTAACCCGTACCCTAACCAGTACCCTAACCCTAACCCCTAACCATGACCCCTAACGCTATCCGTAACCCTTAACCTCAACACTTAACCCTAAACCTAACCCTAACCCTTACCCTAACCCGTAACCTAACCCTAACCGTAACCCGTACTCTAACCCTAACCCATACCCTAACCCTAAACCATACCTTAACCCCAACCCTAACCCGTACATTAACCCTAACCCGTATCCTAACCCTAACCCGTACCCTAACACATAACCTAAATCTAACCCTGACCCTAACCCAAACAATACCCTAACCCTAATCCTAACCCGTGCCCTAACCCTTACGCTAACCCCAACCCTAACGCTAACCCGTACACTAACCCTAAATGGTACCCTAACACTAACCCTAACCCGTACCCTAATACTAACCCTAAAACTAACCCTAACCCGTACCCTAACCCTATACCGTACCCTACCCTAACCCTAACCATAACCCGTACCCTAACACTAAAACTACCCCTAAACCTAACCCTAACTCTAATCATAACCCTAACCCTATCTCTAAAACCAAACCCTAACCCTAACCCTAACCTAAACCTAACCCTCACCCTAACCGTATCCCTGACACGTAAACTAAACCTAACCCTGATCCTAACACTAACCCATAAACTAAACCTAACCCTAACCCTAAAAAGTACCCTAACCCTAACCCAAACGTGTACCTTAACCCTAACACTAACCCTAAACCTAACCCTAAGCCGTACCCTAACCATAACCCTAACCCTAACCCAAAACCTAACCCTAACTCCTAACCCTAACCATAACCCTAACCCCTAACCCTAACCCCTAACCCTTAACCCTAACCCGAACCCGAACCCCTAACCCCTAACCCTAATCCTAAACCCTAATCCTTAACCATAACTATAACCCTAACCCTAACCCCTAACCCTAACACTAACCCTAACCCGTACACTAACCCTAACCCGTACCCTAACCCTAAACCGTACCCTACCCTAACCCTAACCATAACCCGTACCCTCACACTAAAACTACCCCTAACCTAACCCTAGCACTAATCATAACCCTAACCCTATCTCTAAACCTAACCCTAACCCTAACCTAACCCTAAACCTCACCCAAACCCTATCCCTAACACGTAAACTAACCTTAACCCTAACCCTAACCCGTAAACTAAACCTAACCCTAAACAGTACCCTAACCCTAACGTGTACCTTAACCTAACCCTAACACTAAACCTAAACCTAAGCCGTACCCTAACCCTAACTCTAACCCAAACCCGTACCCTAACTCTAACACTAACTCTCCTGTACCCTAATCCTAACCCGTACCCTAACCCTAACCCTAATGCGTACGCTAACCCGTACCGTAACCCTAAACCTAACCCTACCCTAAACCTAACCCTAACCCCAACCCTAACCTGAACCCTAACTCTAACCCGTACCCTAACCCTAAAACGTAACCTAACCTGTACCCTAACCCATACCCAAAACCTAAACCTATCCTGTTCCCTAACCCAAACCCTAACACTAACCTGTACACTAACCCATAACCGTACCCGTACCCTAACCCATAAACAAACCCATACCCCACCCCTAACCCTAACCTGAACCCATAACCTAAGCCTAACCCCAACCCTAACCCTAACCCATTCCCTAACCCTACCCGTAAACGTATCCCATATCCTAACCCGAACCCTAACCCATAACCTAACACTAACCCTAACCCTAACCCATAAACTAAACCTAACACTATACCTAACCCTAAACAGTACCCTAACCCTAACCCTAAACCCTAACCCTACCCCTAACCCTAACCGAAACCTAACCCTAACACTAACCCGAACCCGTAACCTACACTAACCCTAAACCATAACCTAACCCTAACCCTAACCCTAAACAGTACCCTAAACCTAACCCTAACCCGTACCCTAACCCAAACCCTAACACTAACCCTAAACCTAACCCTATCCTGTACCCTAACCCTAACCCTAAACCTAACCCTAACCCGTACCCTAAACCTAACCCAAACCCTAACTGTTACCAGTACCCTAACCCATACCTTAACCCATACAATAATCCATACCATATCTCTAAACCGTACCCAAACCCTAACCCTAACCCGTACTCTAACCCTAATCTGTACCCTAAACCTAAGCCTAAACCGAACCCTAATCATAAACCTAACACTAACCCTAACACGTAGCCTAACCCTAACCCTAAATATAACCCGAACTCTAACTCTAACCCTAACCCGTACTCTAACCCTAACCGTAACCCTAACCTGTAACCTAACCCTAACCCTAACACTAAACAGTACCCTAAACCTAACCCTATCCCATACCCTAACCCTAAACCTAACCCTAAACCTAACCTTAAACCGTACCCTAATCCTAACCCGTGCCCTAACGCTTACCCTAACGCTTACCCTAACCCTCACCCGTACCCTAACCCAAACTCTAACCCGTACCCTAACCCTAACCTTACCCCAACCCTAAACCTAATGAAACCCAATCCCTAATCCTAACCCTAACCCTAACCTAATCCTAACCTTAACCCTTACCCTATCCCTAACCCTAACCCGTAACCTAACCCTAACCCTAAACAGTACCCTAACTTTAACCCTAACCCGTACCCTAACCCTAACCATAAACCTAAACCGAACCCTAAGCCGTACCCTAAACCTAACCCTAACCCGTACCCTAACCCTAACACTAACCCATACCCTAATCCATAACTTAACCCGTACCCTAACCCATAACCTAACCCATAACCTAATTCTAAACCCTAACCCGTAGCCTACCCCTAACCCTGAACCTACCCCTAACCTAACCTGAACCCTAACCCTAACCCTAAGCTTAAACAGGACCCTAACCCTAACCCTAACCCGTAACCTAACCCACACTTTACAGCATTGGAAGTCAGGTCGTTCCATGAATAAAACTCTACTGCACCTGGAGACACAACCGTTGAAGCCTGCAGCTTGCCCCTAGCGTCCCATGAGCTTCTGACAAACATGTCTAGTGAGGATGTTCGTAACTCCATCTGTAGGCAGTGTGGAACTGGGAAGGACCGTGTGTCAGCTCATCTTGCAGAAGGAAGTTCCCCAGAGAGACAGCTTTCAACTAGGTACTCAGGTTTGGAAGTTAGTATGTAGCTACCTTCTGAGGGAGGAATTACTCAGAAGTCGTTGGATTGGGCTGGGAGACACTTGCCTCTCACAAAACTTGTGTCCCGTATCGAACGACATCCTTTCGAAGTGAAAGGTACAGGCGGTCAGCACGTGGGAGGAACAAGCCATAAGCTCATTCAAAGGAGTGTGCATCACTTGGAGGCAGGTGTCCGGTAGTCGCGAAATTGACAATGCAGACACTTGGTTCTCACTCCGCTACTGTCCCGCATAGAAGGGAATGCTGTGGAAGCGATCCGTACAGGCCGTCAGATTGTGGGAGGTACAGCCCATAAGCTCAACTCTCAGAAGCGTGTATGCTTTGCAGGCAGATGTCTGCTAGCCACTCTTTTATGGGAGTTAGAACCTAGCTACACTTTAATTGAACAAGGCTGTTGGAAATCGCTGTATTGAACTCAGTTACACGTGACTACAAGCCTGAAACGTCTACATGCTTTTCACAACCTTTTCCAGCACCTAACATAAGGATGTTAGGACCTATGTCTACAGGCAGTTAGGTTGCGGGAGGGTCCTGCCCTCACCTCAACTCTCACAAGGAAGCATGTCTAGAAGCCAGCTTTCAACTAGCTGCATTCTTCTGGCCCTGAGAACGCAGCAGTATTCTAACTCAGGAGGTTCCAAGAATACCACTCTACTCCACCTGGAGACACCTTCCAGGCCTGCATTATTCCACTTGCGTCTCACAAGCTTTTGACAAGCACCTCCGGTGAAGACGTTGGAAAGACATTCTGCAGGCAGTGTGGAACTGTGAAGGACTGCGTGTGAGCCCAACTCTCGAATGTAAGTTGCCGTTGGATGCAGGGTTCTATTAGCTAGTATGGAACTTAGTATGTAGTACCAGTCTAAGACAAGAACTACTAGGAAATCGAGGGATTGAGCTTGGAGGCACTACACTTGTGGGCCTCACCTGGACGAGGTGACTGGTTCCCACCTGGGACTCACCTGGACCTGATAACTTTGCTCCACACTTTGGCCTCACCTGGCCCTGATGACTCTGGGCCCCCCACCTAGGCCTCAATCTGGACCTGGTGACTGTGGTCCCCACCTGGGTTTCACCTGGACCTGGTGACTCTCGTTCCCACATGAACCACACCTGGACCTGGTGACTGTGGTGTCCTTCTAGCCTCACATTTATCTGGGGACTCTGGTCCCCACCAGGGCCTCACCTGGATCTGGTGACTATGGCCTGCAGGTTGGCTTCACCTGGACCTGGTGAGTGGGGTTGCCACCTGGGCCTCACCCATACCTGGTGATTCAGGTCCCCACGTGGGCCTCTTGGACCTGGTGAATCTGGTCCTTACCTGGTCCTCACCCGGACCCGGTGACTCTGGTCACCACCTGGGCCTCACCTGGACCTGGTGAATCTAGTCCCCATCTGGGCCTCACCCACTCCTGGTGACCTTGTTCCCCACCTGGACCTGGTTGCTGTGGACTCCTTCTTGACCTCACCTGGAACTGGTGACTCTGATCCTATCTAGGCGTCACCCAGATCTGGTGACTCTGGTCCTCACCTTGGCATCATTGGGACCTGGTTACTCTGTTCCACACCTGAGCCTCGCCTTGACATGATGACTCTTGAACCCCTCTGGGCCTCACCCTGACCTGGTGACTCTGGTCCCCATCTGGATGTCACCTGGACCAGGTGATTCTGGTACCCCTCTAGGCCTCAACGAGACCTGGTGACTGTGGTCCTCAACTGGGCCTCACCTGAACCTAGTGAATATGCTCCCCACCTGGGCCTCATCTGGACCTGGTGACTCTGGTCCCTACCTGGGCATCATCGGGACATGGTTCCTCTATTCCACACCGGGACTCACCTGGACCTGAAAACTCTGGTCCTCACTTTGGCCTCTTCTGTACCAGTGACTCTGGCCCCAACTGTCCCTCATCTGGAACTGGTGACTCTGATCCTCAGCAGCATGCCTCGAATGCACCTTTCCACTAGCTGCGTTCTTATGGCCATGAGAATGTAGCTAATTTGTAAGTCAGGAGTTTCCATGTATACCGCTCTATTGCACCTAGAGACACAAGCATTGAAGCCTGCAGCTAGCTCCTTTTGTCCTATGAGCTTCTGACCAACACGTCTAGTGAGGATGTTCAAAATTTCATCTGAAGGCCGTGTGGAACTGTGAGGGACTGGAGGTGAGCTCAAGTCTCAGAAGCAAGTACCCTTTGGACACTGTGTTCAACTAGATTCTCATGTATGGAACTTAGTGTGTAGCACCAATCCTAGAGAGCAGTTCCTCACATATCTCTGGATTGGGCTTGGAGACTAATTGTGTGGGCCAGCACCTTCCACTAACCTCTGACAAAACTTCTGTCACGCATCGAGCCTAGGCCTTATAGGAGTGAAGTGTACCTGCAGTCAGCATGTGCGAGGTACAAGGCATAAATTCAACTCTCAGAAGTGTGTATGCTTTGCAGGCCGATGTCTGCTAGACACTTATCGAGGCAAGGTATACCCAAGCTACACTCTAATTAAACAAGGATGCTGGTAATCACTGTACTGAACTGAGATACACGTGAGTACAGTCCTGACACTTCCACTTGCATTTCTCCAACCTCTCCCAACACCTAAAATAAGGATGTTAGCAGCTATGACTATGGGAGGTCAGGATGCGGGACGGTCCTGCCCTGAGCTCAGCTTTCAAAAGGAGGCATGCCTCGAAGCCAGCTTTCTACTAACTGCGTTCTGTTGGCCATGAGAACGTGGCAGCATTGATATTCAGGATGTTCCATGAATACCGCTTTACTGCACCTGGAGACACAACCTTGAAGTCTGCAGCTTGCCCTTTGCATCCCATGAGCTTCTGACAAACATGTCTAGTGAGTATGTTTGTAACTGTATCTGCAGGCAGTGTGGAACTGGGAAGGACCACGTTTCAACTCATCTCCGAGAGGGAAGTTCCCCAGAGAGAGAGCTTTCAGCTAGTAACTCAGGTTTGGAAGTTAGTATGTAGCTCCCATCTAAGGGAGGAATTCCTCAGAAGTTGCTGGATTGAACTAAGAAACATTTATTTCTCAAAACTTGTGTCCCGTATCAAATGAAATCATTTGGAAGCGAAGCGTACAGGCGGTCAGCATGTGGGAGGTTCAAGTCCTAAGATCAATCCAAAGGAGTGTGCATGCCTTGGAGGCAGCTGTCCGCTAGGCGCGAAATTGACAAGGCAGACACTTGGTTCTCACTCCGCTACTCTCACGCATACAACGAAATGCTGTGGAAGCAGAACGTACAGGCAGTCAGGATGGGGGAGGTACAGGCTATAAGCTCAAATCTCCGAAGTGTGTATGCTTTGCAAGCCGATGTCTGCTAGACACTTATCGAGGTGAGGCATACCCGAGCTACACTCTAATTGAACAAGGATGTTGGCAATCGATGTATCGAACTCAGATACACGTGAGTATAGTCCTGACACTTCCAGTCGCATTTCTCTAACATCTCCTAGCACTCCACGTAAAGATGTTAGCAGCTATGACTATGGGCAGGCAAGATGTGGGAGAGTCCTGCCCTGAGCTCAGCTCTCACAACAGAGCATGCCTAGAAGCCAGCTTTATACTAGCTCGTTCTGATGGCCGTGAGAATGTAGCAGAATTGTAGGCGGTACGAATACAATGAATACCACTCTACTGCACCTGGAGACACAACCATTGAAGCCTGCAGCTGGCCCTTGCACCGCATATGCTTCTGACAAACATGTCTAGTGAGGATGTTCGTAACTGCATCTGCATGCAGTGTGGAACAGGAAAGAACTGCGTGTCAGCTCATCTCGCAGAAGGAAATTCCCCAGAGAGAGAGCTTTCAGCTAGGCACTCAGGTTTGGAAGTAAGTATGTAGCTCCCATCTGAGGGAGGAATTCCTCAGAAGTCACTGGATTGAACTAAGAGACACTTGCCTCTCGCAAAACTTGCATCCCATATCGAACGAAATCCTTTGGAAGTGAAGCGTACAGGCGGTCAGCATATGGGAGGTACAAGCCATAAGCTCAAGCCAAAGGAGTGTGCATGCCTTGCAGGCAGCTGTCCACTAGGCACGAAATTGACAAGGCAGATATGGTTTTCACTCTGCTACTATCCCGCATACAATGAAATGCTGTGGAAGTGGAACGTACAGGCAGTCAGGAGGGGGGAGGTACAGACAGAAGCTCAACTCTCAAAAGTGTGTATGCTTTGAAGGCCGATGTCTGCTAGACACTTATCGAGGAGAGGTATACCCGAGCTACACTCTAATTGAACAAGGACGTTGGCAATCCTGTATTGAACTCAGATACACGTGAGTAGAGTCCTGACACTTCCACTTGCATTTCTCCAACCTCTGCCAACACCTAACATAAGGATGTTAGTAGCTACGACTACAGGAAGCCAGGATGCGGGACGGTCCTGCCCTGAGCTCAGCTCTCAAAAGGAGGCATGCCTAGAAGCCAGTATTCTACTAGCTCTTTCTGATGGCCGTGAGAACGTAACAGCATTATAAGATGGGACATTCCATGAATACCGCTCTACTGCACCTGGAGACACAACCATTGAAGCCTGCAGCTGGCCCTTGCGTCCTATGAGCTTCTGACAAACATGTCTAGTGAGGATGTTCGTAACTGCACCTGCAGGCAGCGTGGAACTGGGAAGGACCACAATTCAGCTCATCTCCGAGAGGGAAGTTCCCCAGAGAGAGAGCTTTCAGCTAGTAACTCAGGTTTGGAAGTTAGTATGTAGCTCCCACCTGAGGGAGGAATTCCCCAGAAGTCGCTGGATTGAACTAAGCGACACTTGCCTCTCGCAAAACTTGCGACCCATATCGAAGGAAATCCTTTGAAAGTGAAATATACAGGCGGTAATCATGTGGGAGGTACAAGCCATAAGCTCAATCCAAAGGAGTGTGCATGCCTGGGAGGCACCTGTCTGCTAGGTGCGAAATTGACAAGGCAGACACTTGGTTTTCACTCGGCTACTCTCCCGCATACATCAAAATGCTGTGGAAGAGGAACGTACAGGCAGTCATGATGCGGAGGTACAGGCCATAAGCTCAGCTCTCAGAAGTCTGTATGATTTGCAGGCCGATGTCTGCTAGACACTCATCGAGGTGAGGTATACACGAGCAACACTCTAATTGATTAAGGACGTTGGCAATCGCTGTATTGAACTCAGGTACACGTGAGTACAGTCCTGACACTTCCACTCGCATTTCTCCAATCTCTTCCAGCACTTCACGTAAGGATGTTAGCAGCTATGACAATGGGCAGGCAAGATGCGGGAGGGTCCTGCCCTGAGCTCAGCTCTCACAAGAGAGCATGCCTAGAAGCCAGCATTCAAATAGCTGCGTTCTAATGGCCGTGAGACCATAGCAGTCTTCTACCTCAGGAGGTTTGAAGAATACCACTCTACTGCACCTGGAGACACCTTCCAGGCCTGCATTATTCCACTTGCATCTCACAAGCTTCTGAAAAACGTCTCTGGTGAAGATGTTCAAAACTCATTCTGCGGGCAGTGTGGAACTGTGAGGGACTGGGTGGGAGCTCAAATCTCAGAAGAGAGATGCTTTTGGACTCGGGGTTCAGCTAGATTCTCACGTATGGAACTTAGTATGTAGCATGTGTCTAAGACAGGAATTACTAGGAAATCGCTGGATTGAGCTTGGAGGCACTAGTCTTGTGTGCCGGGACTTTCCACTTACCCCTCACAACACTTCAGTCACGCATCGAGCCTATGCCTGTTAGCTGCAAAATGTACCTGCAGGCAGGATGTCGGAAGCACAGGCCATAAGCTCAACTCTCAAAAGTGTGTATGCCTGGAAGGCAGATGTCTGCTACCCACTCATACATGGGAGTTAGAAACTAGCTACACTCTTTGAAGAAGGCCGTTTCAAATCGCTGTATTCAACTCAGATAATCGTGAGTACAGGCCTGACACTTCCACATGCATTTCGCCGCCCTCACCCAGCACCTAACATAAGGATATTAGCAGTTATGTCTACGGGCGGGAAGGATATGGGAGGGTCCGGCACTGAGCTCAGCTCTCAAAATAAAGCATGCCTAGAAGCCAGCTTTCTACTAGCTCGTTCTGATGGCCGTGAGAATGTAGCAGAATTGTAAAGCGCTACCTTCCATGAATACTGCTCTACTGCACCTGGAGGCACAACCATTGAAGCCTACAGCTGGCCCTTGCATCCCAAGAGCTTCTGACAAACATGTCTAGTGAGGATGTTCGTAACAGCATCTGCAGGCAGTGTGGAACTGGGAAGGACCGCGTGTCAGCTCATCTCGCAGAAGGAAATTCCCCAGAGAGAGGTTTCAGCTAGGTACTCAGGATTGGAAGTTAGTATGTAGCTCCCATCTGAGGGAGGAATTCCTCAGAAGTCGCAGGATTGAACTAAGACACATTTGCCTCTAGCAAAACTTGCGTCCCATATTGAAAGAAATCCTTTGGAACTGAAGTGTGCGGATGGTCAGCATGTGGGAGGCATAAGCCATAAGCTCAATCCAAAGGAGTGTGCATGCCTTGCAGGCAGCTGTACGTTAGGCGCGAAATTGACAAGGCAGACACTTGGTTTTCACTCCGCTACTGTCCTGCATACAATGAAATGCTGTGGAAGTGGAACATACAGCCAGTCAGGATGGAGAAGTTAGAGGACATAAGCTGAACTCTCAGAAGTGTGTATGCTTTGCAGGCCGATGTCTGCTAGACACTTATCGAGGCGAGGTATACCGGAGCTACACTCTAATTGAATAAGGACGTTGGCAATCGCTGTATTGATCTCAGATACACGTGAGGACAGTCCTGACACTTCCACTTGCTTTTCTCCAACCTCTCTCAACACCTAACATAAGGATGTTAGCAGCTAGGACTATGGGCAGGCAGGATGCGGGAGGGTTCTGCCCTGAGCTCAACTTTCAAAAGGAGGCATGCCTGAAGCCAGCTTTCTACTAACTGCATTCTAATGGCCATGAGAATGTGGCAGCATTGTAATTCAGGATGTTCCATGAATACCGCTTTACTACACCTGGAGACACAATGTTGAAGCCTGCAGCTTGCCCCTTGCGTCCCATGAGCTTCTGACAAACATGTCTATTGAGGATGCTCGTAACTGTATCTGCAGGCAGTGTGGAACATGGCAGGACCACGTTTCAGCTCATCTCTGAAAGAGAATTTCCCCAGAGAGAGAGCTTTCAGCTAGGTACTCTGGTTTGGATGTTAGTATGTAGCTCCCATCTGAGGGAGGAATTCCTAAGAAGTTGCTGGCTTGAGAAGAAAGAAGAAAGAAAGAAAGAAAGAAAGAAAGAAAGAAGAAAGAAAGAAAGAAAGAAAGAAAGAAAGGAAGGAAGGAAGGAAGGAAGGAAGGAAGGAAGGAAGGAAGGAAGGAAGAAAGAAAGAAAGAAAGAAAGAAAGAAAGAAAGAAAGAAAGAAAGAAAGAAAAAGAAAGAAAGAAAGAAAAAAGAAAGAAAGAAAGAAAGAAAGAAAGAAAGAAGAAAGAAGAAAGAAAGAAAGAAAGAAAGAAAGAAAGAAAGAAAGAGTGGCACCTGTGTGGCTCTGTCAGTTAAGCTTCTACCTTAGGCTCAGATCATGATCCAGGTCCCAAGGCAGGCTCCCTGTTCAGCAGGGAACCTGCTTCTCCCTCTCCCTCTGGCTCTCTCGCTCATGCTTTATCTCTCCTCACTCTCTCAAATAAATAAAAAACATCTTTGAAAAAGAAGCAAACAAGCAAACCCACAAGGAAGAGAAATCGCCCATGTAGAAGAATTTCAAACAATTTGTGAAGACATTCCACCCTCAAGTTCATGAGCATAGCTTCCCACTCTTCTGTGTGGAATACACATAGTAACTTCCTCTACAAAATATAATATGAAAAACTTAAAATAATATTGATAATATAATAATAATAATTAATAATAATAAAGAATGAGTTTACTACTGAGAAAGCTGACAAACACTACCTCAGCAAGATGATCAGATCGATACCAAGACTGATGAATCATGTTGATAGTATCTATCCTTTATATGATATAATGAAAATGGCAGTATGTCTCTGTATATAATCCACAAAAACAGTTCAGTCATGAGATAAACAACAGACATGTCCCAACTGAGGGAAATTTTACAAAATACTCTACTTCTCAAAGTGTTCCAGTTCAACAACAACAAGGAAAGGCAGAAAGACTGTCACAATCCAGATGAGCCTAAGGAAAGAGGAGGACAAATGGAATGTGATATGAGGGATTGTAACTTAGCAAAAACTAAGGAAATCTGAATAAACTATGGCCTTTGTTTTTCTTTTTTTTTTTTTTTTGGTCTTTTTTGAAAATTTTTTTTAAGGTATTTATTTATTTATTTGTGATAGTCACAGAGAGAGAGAGAGGCAGAGACACAGGCAGAGGGAGAAGCAGGCTCCATGCACCGGGAGCCCGAGGTGGGATTCGATCCCGGGTCTTTTTTTGGTCTTTTTTGGATGCAAAGTTTTTAATATTGATTCATTAGCTAATATTTGTACCGTACTAATATAAGGTATCAATAATTGGAGAAATTGAGTGCGAGTGCATGCGAATGCTCATCTCAATTTCCCTATAAATCTTTGTTTTTTTCCTAATAAATAAGATTTATTTTGAAAATTGACTTAAGTGAATCAGGCTCCAAGTGTGAAGACATTTTAAGAATAGTTGAATTAACTTTTGCCTTATTCTTAAAGAGTTCCTTTGATGGAAACAAAGTAAGAATTTTAGATCAGAAGGAAAGAAAAACACTTATGAACATGCATAATGCCTCCTCAACCTGAAAAGCAGGAACAGATAATAAATAGCAAAAATCAGATAAAAATAATTCTAGTATAATAGACACGATATTGCAAGTGCATTTAAAATTAGCAATGCATAACATTTATTTCCTTGACATTTGTCTTCCAAAGAGTTCAAAGTGTTTCAGTGTCACTTGAAACAGGGGAAGAATCTCAGGGAAGGATCCTTCACATAAATAATAGGACCAATAATGTCTCTCAGTTCTTTCTAAATCCATAAAGATGCATTTCCTGATGAGTGACTGAGCTGTGAAGAAAGAGATGAGAAGCCCTCATCCCTCTGAATTACTTGTGTCAGAATATTTTAACCATAGTACCACGGATAGTAAATTATCCTTATTAACAGGAAATATGTCTCAGATTGGAATCTGAGCAATTAGATGCGCAGAGAAAAAAAGCTTTGACTCGCTCCTCATCTTTTAAAGATAAAGGAGAGCTTTTCTATGTACAAAGTCAGTTGTCAAGATAGCCTTATGGAATAAGAGTCTGCAGCATGGAATACTGCTGCACAGCTGGGAAGCCCACGCCCCAGGTCTTCCTGATCCCAAATCCCTGGACCTGTCCCCCAACAAAGGCTGCCAAGCTGAGGTCATTTGCAATTGCTCTCTTAGGAGCTCTGGGGAAGGCGGAAGGAGCTAGATAGGATGGGATGGGAAGCGTGGAGGCCAAGAAAATTAAGGCCATTCCAATTTAAATTCAGCTTTAGCACAAGTCCACCCATCCCAGGTCCCTGTGAAGAAGAGCTGAAATTTACATTACTTCAGTTACAGGAAAAAAAACAAAAGTTTACAGCTTAATGACCTAGAAAGCCCCACAATAGGATCAAAACTGAGCCCAGGCCAAGGACAGGAAGCCTCTATTAGAATGAGAACAGAGCTCAATGCCCTTGAATGTCCCATATCAAAATGTAAACAGAACTTGAGGAATTGCTCCAGCCCTTCTGGAGGTCCCCAAGACCAGCCCTTAAAACTAAGCTAAAACCCATCTCCAAGTCCCTGCTTCACTCTGTTGGGTATACTTGGACACAAGCTCGAGCTTGTAAATAAACCCTCCTGTGTTTGCATCAGTGTCAGCTTCTCTGAGATAAAAAAACAAAACCAAAAGAAGCTCGGACACAGGTAGAGTAAACGCAGGGTTCTGAGAGAATCGGCGGAGACCCGGGGACTTGGGAGCTCTTCTGTGGAAGCCCATGCAGACTGGGGGGGAAGGATGCTCAGTCCCAGATCCAGAGGAACCAGAGACCCCACCCGCATCCTGCCCACCAGGGGGGTCTCAGGGAGCAGCACTGCACCGCCCACTGGAGGCCAGAGGTGCTGATGCCCACCCTGCCTCTGATCCCGCAGTTGCATCTACCAAGCAGATGTGCACCTGATAATCAGCGCCAGAGCCCATCCCCAGACCCTGCACAGACCACTCACTGCCACCAAGTTGTCGGACCACAGAAGATGCAGAGATTCAGCTCTGCCTGGAAAGAAGGATCTAGCTTCCTTTGTACTTTGTGCTTTATTTTCATTTATTTTTTTATTTTTTTATTAATTGCCTTATTTTAATTTTTATGTATGTACCTTATATATTTCTTATTTTTATTTTCATGGTACTTTAATTGTGTTTCATATTTTGGGATTTAGAGTCTTTGAAAATGCAGGCCAAAATAATCTGGTGTGTTTTTGTTTTTTTTTTGGAGGGCAGTTGTTATTGTTTTCCATGGTTTTTCTTTTTCTTCCCTCTTTCTTTTCTGGAAAAGGTAATGAGATGGAGAAATTCACCTCTATAAAATAATATGAGGTAGTACTCACAGCCAGGAAGTCCATCAATACACATATATGATGTCTAACTACAGTTTAAAACAATTATTATAAAGATAGCAGCTGGGCTGGAAAAAGAGCACAGAAGAAAACTAGAGAATCCCTTACAGTAGAAATAAAAGAACTAAAATCTAGTCAGGCCAACGTTAAAAATGCTATAACTGAGATGCAGTCCCACGTAGAAGCCATAAAAACAAGAAAGGTTATGGACCACAGAAACAGACGTAGGGAAGTCAGCCACTTATTAAAACAATAACATTCATATTTTAGGAGACTCAGAAGATGAAGAGAGAGAACAGGTGGGCCTTGCTCAGCCATTAGAAACGACAAATACCCACCATTTGCTTCAACGTGAATGGAACTGGAAGGTATTATGCTGAGTGAAGTAACTCAATCGGAGAAGGACAAACATTGTATGTTCTCATTCATTTGGGGAATATAGATAATAGTGAAAGGGAATATAAGGGAACGGAGAAGAAATATGTGGGAAATATCAGAAAGGGAGACAGAATATAAAGACTCCTAACTCAGGGAAATGAACTAGGGGTGATGGATGGGGAGGAGGGCGGGCGGTGGGGGTGAATGGGTGATGGGCACTGAGGGGGGCACTTGCCGGGATGAGCACTGGGTGTTATTCTGTATGCTGGCAAATTGAACACCAATAAAAAATAAAATTATTATTAAAATAAAAGAAAGAAAGAGGGATCCCTGGGTGGCGCAATGGTTTAGCGCCTGCCTTTGGCCCAGGGTGCGATCCTGGAGACCCGGGATAGAATCCCACGTCAGGCTCCCAGTGCATGGAGCCTGCTTCTCCCTCTGCCTGTGTCTCTGCCTCTCTCTCTCTCTCTGTGACTATCATAAATAAATAAAAATTTAAAAAAATAAACAAACATTAAAAAAAAGAAAGAAATGAAAGAAAAAGAAAGAAAGAAAGAAAGAAAGAAAGAAAGAAAGAAAGAAAGAAAGAAAGAAAGAAAGAAAAAAAGATAGATTGGCACCTGGTTGGCTCAGTCAGTTAAGCTTCTGCCTTAGGCTCAGATCATGATCCAGGTCCCAAGGCAGACTCCCTGTTTAGCAGGGAACCTGCTTCTCCCTCTCCCTCTGCCCCTTTCGCTCATGCTTTTTCTCCTCTCTCTCTCTCTCTCATATAAATAAATAACATCTTTGAAAAAGAAACAAACAAAGAAACCCACAAGAAAGAGAAATCTCCCATGTAGAAGAATTTCAAACAATTCGTGCAGACATACCACACTCAAGTTCATGAGCATATCTTCACACTTTTATGTGTGCAATACACATAGTAACTTCCTTCTGCAAAATATATTATGAAAAACCTAAAATAAGAATGATAATATAATAATAATAATAATAATAATAATAATAATAATAAATCACTTTACTACGGAGAAAGCTGACAAACACTACCTCAGCAAGATGATCAGATCGATACCAAGACTGAAAAATCATGTTGATAGTATCTATCCTTTATATGATATAATAAAAATAGCAGTATATCTCTGTATATAATCCACAAAAACAGTTCAATCATGAGATAAACAACAGACATGTCCCAACTGAGGGAAATTTTACAAAATACTCTACTTCTCAAAGTGTTCCATTCAACAACAACAAGGAAAGGCTGAAAGACTGTTACAATCCAGAGGAGGCTAAGAAAACAGGAGCACAAATGGAATGTGATATGAGGGATGGTAACTTAGCAAAAGCTAAGGAAATCTGAATAAAGTATGGACTTTGGTTAATGCGAATATTTTAATATTGATTCATTAGCTCCTATTTGTACCGTACTAATATAAGATATCAATAATTGGAGAAATTGAGTGCCAGTGCATGCGAATGCTCTGTACTATCTTTTCAATTTCCCTCTAAATCTTTGTTTTTTTCCTAATAAATAAGATTTATTTTGAAAATTGACTTAAATGAATCAGGCTCCAAGTTTGAAGACATTTTAAGAATTGTTGAATTAACTTTTCCCTTATTCTTATAGAGTTCCTTCGGTGTGAACAAAGAAATAATTTTATATCAGAAGGAAAGAACAACACTTATGAACGTATAATGCCTCCTCAACCTGAAAAGCAGGAACGGATAATAAATAGCAAAAATCAGATAAAAATAATTCTATTATAATAGACACCATATTGCAAGTGCATTTAAAATTAGCAATGCATAACATTTATTTCCTTGACATTTGTCTTCCAAAGAGTTCACAGTGTTTAAGTGTCAGTTGAAATAGGGGAAGAATCTCAGGGAAGAATCCTTCACATAATAATAGGACCATTGTAATAATATCTCTCAGTTCTTTCCAAATCCATAAAGATGCATTTCCTGATGAGTGACTGAGCTGTGAAGAAAGAGATGAGAAACCCTCATCCCTCTGAATTACTTGTGTCAGAATATTTTAACCATAGTACTACGGATAGTAAATTATCCTTATTAACAGGAAATATGTCTCAGATTGGAATCTGAGCAATTAGATGGGCAGAGAAAAAAAAACTTTGACTCGCTCCTCATCTTTTAAAGATAAAGGAGAGCTTTTCTATGTACAAAGTCAGTTGTCAAGATAGCCTTAGGGAATAAGAGTCTGCAGCATGGAATCCTGCTGCACAGCTGGGACGCCCACAACCCAGGTCTTCCTGATCCCAAATCCCTGGGCCTTTCTCCCAACACATGCTGCCAAGCTGAGGTCATTTGCAATTGCTCTCTTAGGAGCTCCAGGGAAGGGGAAAGAGCTAGATAGGATGGTACTGGACGCAAGGAGGCCGAGAAAATGAAGGCCTTTCTACTTTAAGTTCAGTGTTCGAACAAGTCCAGCCATCCCAGGCCCCTGTGAAGAAGACCTGAAATTTACATTACTTCAGTTACAGGAAAAAAAAAAACAAAAGTTTACAGCTTAATGTCCTAGAATTCCCCACAATAGAATGAAACTGAGCCCATGCCAACGGCTGGAAGCGCCTACTAGAATGAGAGCAGAGCTCAATACCCTTGAAGGCCCCATATCAAAATGTAAACAGACCTTGAGGAATTGCTCCACCCCTTCTGGAGGACCCTGAGACAAGCCCTTAAAACTAAGCTAAAACCCACCTCGGGGTCCAAGTCCCTACTCCGCTGTGTTGGGTGTACTTGGACGCAAGCTCAAGTTTGGAAATCAACCCTTGTGTGTTTGCATTGGTGTCAGCTCCTTAGTGGTTTCTCAGATTCGCAATCTTGAGCACAACACCCCCATGTCCCCTCCCACCTTGGCTGAACCTCTATCCCCTGCCACCCAGGGTGACAGTTACCTCCCTGCCTACAACACCTGGGCACAGGCCGTCACACAGGTCCCATGGGCATGGTGGGCACTCCTGCCATCCCTGGCCTCCCAGAGGAAGGAAGGAGGTTTTGGCAGTACACACTCCCATGGTGACCCCAGGGCTCCCTGCCCAGGACAGACAGGTTGGGGTCTGTGTCCCTGACGTCAGCTCCTCCTCCCCGGTTTTCCCACAGGAAATGAAGGAGGAAGCCCTGGTCTCCTCTAGGGACATCACGCTGGGGGACCTGGATGTCAAAAGGATGTTCAGCAGTCACGTCATGTTTTGGGACTACTATGGGGTAGGGTGAGGCTGAGGGGCCAGGGGGATCGGGACCCAGAAGGACCGGGGGTTTCTGGGTAGGGAACACCGGGCTTCAGAGCCCGGGGGAAGAACAGCAGCCAACAACACACAGCTGCATTGTAGGTTGTTTGGGATGAACACCGTGCCCCCACCCTCGGGGTCTCACGGATGAGGAGGCCACTAGGACGGGGCCTCCAGGGATTGCCATGTGAGCTGAACCCCAAAGGGGTGAGGGACAGCCCCTGAAAAGCAGGGGGCTGGGGTGGAGGCCATGGGGCAAGTAAGGGGACCTGGGGGCAGGGTGCATGGCCGTGACTGGAGGAGGACACACATCGATCTGATGAGGGTCGGAAGGGTCAGGGTGATATCCACCATCAGCACTTTTTATATTTCTAAATTCTATGCATTCAATTTGAGACAATTTGCAATTTATAAACATACATAGTATGATGACCCCCAGATAATGCCCCTGGTCCAGCCAGGGCCCTGCACTCACCACACGGGGCCCCAGGGGAAGGTGACACAGCATACCCCAGACTGGGGTCGCCTTTATCTGTAGATGTCTCCGTGTGCATCTTAGAGAAAGGGGATGCCCTGTGTTCACCAGCCCCCCACACCATCCTCCCATCCCCCAGACCCACACCATCCCCTAACATCATCATCCCCCGTGGCATAGCCCCTACACCATCTCCCTTACACACACACAGCCTCACACAATCCCCACCCACACTATACCCCAACACCATCCCCCTTACACCATCCCCCACACCCCACCACCGTCATACCCATGCCCACACACCATCCACCCCCACACCATTGGCCCCTAACAAGGACCCAGTGCAGCTGCACCCTGTGGGACATGCTCAAACTCCCTGGGGTTCTCTGGATACCCTGCTCCCATCAGAAGCCCGGGTGTCCCATTGAGTACCCAGGGGTTGCAGGGAGGAGGGAAGGCAGGGAGCCCCAGACAGTTTGTGTACAGGAGAGTGGTGCAGAGCACACACTGTACCCTGCCTCCATCCACGGTCCCTCCTGGAGGGTGGGACACCCTGCACAGGACAGCAGCCCCTAACCCAGAGGGACCTGGGCTGACTTGGGCCCATGCTCTGTGGGGGCTGGGTTGATTTGAGGCCCCAACAGTCCCAGCTCAAAGACTAATGGAATCAGGCCCCCATAGCCCTGGCCAACCCTGGATTCTGGCCCCAGGCTGAGTGAGCCCTCTCAAAGCTGGATGTGGCCTCCTGGGCCCTGGGCATGCCCCACAGATACAGGTCGCTTATCTAGGGCAGCCCTGGGGATCCCGGGTCACACCAGTGTGGGGAGTGGAGGGGTAAGCCGGTGGGCCACACCCACACCCACACGATAAGGCAGGCTCCTCCAGGTGCTGGGGTTCCAGAGGGCCCGAGGCCAGGGTCCAGCTGCCCTGCGGGGACCCAGCACAGGAGCCCATGAGCTGCAGGTCCAGGTCAGCTCTGCTGTCCTCAGAATCGTCACTCAGGCTGAAACCTCAGGACACACGCCCCCACCCGGATCAACACATGCTCCCAGGTGGGGAACTCCAGCACCAGCCCACCCACCCCGTTTGATTCTTGCCCCCACTTAAAGGACAGGAAGTTCTCCTTCCCCAGGGGAAGGCACGCACCCACGGCTCTGGGCCCGATTGCTGTAGAAAGTCAATAAAGTGATGTGGTGCGAAAATGCACAGCCAGCCCATTTCTGCGTCTCCCAGAACTCTTTGCATGGGGCATGGAGAGACCCCCAGACAGGAGGAGCAGGGCACCACCTAGGCCCCAACCAGCCCCTGCAGGGGCGCCGCCAGGCAAACACAGCTGACGTCCCCACGTGCCTTCCAGGGGAGGCCGGACCCACTGCTGGATATGGGAATGTGGCCAAGCCGGAACTTCCAGCTCAGCTGACCCTCCAGCTGAAAGTCCTGCACGAGTGAGCCCCGGCGTAGCCAGGAGAGCCCAGCTAGCCGCCCAGCGCCAGCACCAGAAATGATATTCTGCCAACGATTTTGGGGTTTTGGATGACCCAGCCAGAGGATCCGACACCTGCACGGGATAGCTGCATGTGATAGACACACATGCACCTCAAAACCAACAAAAGTCAGAATCCCCCCCAATGTTGTCAAACAGCAGCCAGATGGTTACATACACTACGCTGTGGTCCCCAATAGGATACATGGAAAACGCTATAAGCCATGACTGCAGAGGTGCTGGAGGCATGGAGATGTGCCTGCTGTGTTCCAACAAAGAGGGCAGAGGGGCAGGAAGCATCCTTCGGAGGGGGGGCCCTCCTAGGAAAGGATACCAGGTCCCTGTGAAGGCTACGGAGAGTGAAATCTGTCCTCCTATCTTTCTGCTTCTGGTTTTCCTCCTAAATGCCATTTTCCTCAATCATTTTAGCAAGAATTTATTTTTTGTTTTTAAATTTCTTTTTATTGGAGTCCAATTTGTATGAATTCTTTCTTCAGCAAGTGTGTCATTCAGGAGAGAAAGAGAGATAAAGATTTTCCCAGACAGGCAACATATAAAGGAGTTCAGGACCACTTAACCAGTCCAGTAAGGAATTTTAAGAGGGACTCTTCTAGTGGGGGAAAAAAAGAGATCAAAAGCAACAAAGACTAGAAAGGCCCAGAGAACGTCACCAGAAAAACCAACTCTTCCGGTAACACAAATGCACAAAGTTCATATCTTTGAATAATCACTCTGAATGCTGATAGACTAAATGCTTCAATCAAAACATATAAGGTATCAGAGTGGCTTAAAAAGCAGTATCCGGGATGCCTGGGTGACTCAGGGGTTGAGCCTCTGCCTTTGACTCAGGGTGTGATCCTGGAGTCTGGGATCGAGTCCCATATTGGGCCCTGGTGGGGAGCCTGTTTCTCTCTCTGCTTAATTTTCTGCCTCTCTCTCTCTCTCTCTCTCTCTCTCTCTCTCTCTCACTCTCACTATCATAAATAATATTATTATTAAAAAACAACATCCATCTGTACGCTGCCTAAAGGATGCTCACCTTAGACCTATAGACACCAACAGATTGAAAGTCAGGGGATGGAAAATCATATATCACGCTAATGGATATCAAAAGAAAGCTGGAGGACCCATACTTATATCAGACAAACGAGATTTGAAACCAAACCCTGGGGGACACATGGTGGCTCAGTGGTTGAGCATCTGCCTTCGGCTCAGGGTGTGATCCTGCGATCCCAGGATCGAGTCCCACATCAGCCTCCCTTTGGGGAGCCTGCCTCTCACTCTGCTATGTTCCTTCTTCTGCTTCTCTGTGTATCTCTCATGAATATATAAATAAGTAATTAAAATTTCAAAAAGAAAGAACAAATACTGTAAGAAGAAATGAAGAAGGGCAATATTTCATAATTAAAAAGACTCTCTATCAAGATCAAACAACTAAATATTTATGCTGCCAACATGGGAGTACCTAAATATAGAAACCACTGTTGGTGGGAATGTGAACTGGTGCAGCCACTCTGGAAAACTCTGTGGAGGTTCCACAATGAGATAAAAATAGACCTGTACAACGACCCAGAAATTGCACTGTTGGGGATTAACCTCAAAGATTCAGATGCAATGAAACGCCGGGACACCTGCACCCTGAGGTTTATTTATTTTTTTTTTAAATTTTTATTTATTTATGATAGTCACAGAGAGAGAGAGAGAGGCAGAGACACAGGCAGAGGGAGAAGCAGGCTCCATGCACCGGGAGCCTGATGTGGGATTCGATCCCGGGTCTCCAGGATCGCGCCCTGGGCCAAAGGCAGGCGCCAAACCGCTGCGCCACCCAGGGATCCCTCACCCTGAGGTTTATATTAGGAATGTCCACAATAGCCAAACTGTGGAAGGAGCCTCCCTGTCCATCAAAGTTGAATGGATAAAGAAGATGTGGTTTATATATACAATGGAATAATACTCAGTCATTAAAAATGACAGATACCCACCATTTGCTTCAACGTGAATGGAACTGGAAGGTATTATGCTGAGTGAAGTAAGTCAAACGGAGAAGGACAAACAGTGTATGTTCTCATTCATTTGTGGAATATAAATAATACTGAAAGAGAATATAAGGGAATGGAGAAGAATTGTATAGGAAATATCAGAAAGGGAGACAGAACATAAAGACTCCTAACTCTGCGAAATGAACTAGGGGTGCTGGGAGGGGAGGAGGGCAGAAGTGTGTGTGAATGGGTGATGGGCACTGAGAGGGAACTTGATGGGATGAGCACTGGGTGTTATTCGGAATGTTGGTCAATTCAACACCAATCAAAATAAATTTATTTAAAAAAAAAGATCCAACAACTAAATATTTATGCTGCAACATGGGAGTACCTAAATATAGAAACGAATTAACAACAAACGTACAGGAACTCACTGATAATAATACAATGACAGGGGATTTTAACACCCACTTATGACAATGGACCGATTGTCTATGCAGAAAATCAACAGGGGAACAATAGCCTTGACACACTGGACCACAGGGACTCAACAGATATAGTCTGAATATTTCTTCCTAAAGCAGAATACACATTCCTTTCAAGTGCACATGGGATATTCTCCAGAACAGATCATATCATGGGCCACAAATCAGCCCTCAACAGGTACAACAGGTACAAGAAGGTTGATATCACACACTGTACATTTTTGGAACTCGATGCTATGAAACTCGAAGTCGACAGTAAGAAAAAAGAATTGGACAGACAAAAAACACGTGGAGATTATGATCATCCTACTAGAGAATGAATGGATCAACCAGGAAATTAAAGAGGAAATTTAAAACAAATGAAAATGAAAATATGTTTCTCCAAAACTCTGGAATGTAGCAAAGGCAGTCCTAAGAGGGAAGTACATAGCAATACAGGCCTACCTCAAGAAACAAGAAGTCTCCAATACACAACCTAACCCTACACCTAAAGGAACTGGAAAAGAAATAGCAAACAAAGCCTAAAGCCTACAGAAGAAGGGAAAAAATAAAGATGAGAGCAGAGATAAAAATACAGAAACAACAAAACAGTAGAATGGAATAACGAAACTAAGAGCTGGATCTTCAAAATAATAAATAAAACGGATCAAGCCATAGCCAGCTTTATCAATGAGAAAAGAGAAAAGACCTATATAAATAAAATCACAAATGAGAGAAGAGAGATCACAATCAACACCAGAAAAATAAGACAATTATAAGGGAATACTATGAAATTATATGCTAACAAACTGGGAGAACTGGAAGAAATGGACAAATCCCCTAGAAATGTGCAAATGAGCAAACCTGAAATAGGAAGAAATAGAAAATGTGAACAGACCCATAACTAGCAAAAGAATTGAATCAGCAAGGAACCTGGGTACCTCAGTGGTTGAGCATCTGCTTTGGCTCAGGTCATGATCCCGGGGACCTGGGGGATCAAAGGTCCCCGCATGGAGCCTCATTTTCCCTCTGCCTATCCCTCTCTCTCCCTATGTCTCTCATGAATCCATAAATAAAATCTTTAAAAAAAGAAAAAAGATAAAAAGATGAGAAAGGACCCAAATAAAATCACAAATGAGAAAAGAGAAATAACAACCAACACTACAGAAATACAAAGGATTATAAGAGAACATTATGAAAATCATATGCCAGCAACCTAGAACCTGGAAGAAATAGATCAATTCCTGGAAACATATAACATAACAAAAATGATAAAGGAAGAATAAGAAACTTGAACAGACAGATAACCAGCAAAGAAATTGAATCAGCAATCAAGAACCTCCCAACAGGAGATGCTTAGATCAATAGAACAAAATGGAAATCCAAAACAAGGTACAAACCTGTAACTCTATGATCCATTAATCGACAACAAGGCAGCAAGGAATATCCAAAGGCACAAAGATAGTCTCTTCAACAAACCCTAACCATGACCCCAGGATAAGAACAATGATGTTGGGAAAACCAGGCAGCCACATACAGAAGAATTTAACTGGACCACTTCTTATACCATATATATAAAAAATAAATTCAATATGGATGAAACACCTAAATGTGAGACCTGAAACAATACAAAGAAGAAAAGATAGGCAGCAAAGTCTTTGACATTGTCCATTGGATCTTCTTTCTAGATATGCCTCTGAGGTGAGGGAAACAAAACCAAAATTACTATTGGGACTTCATCAAATTGAAAAGCTTCCGCAAAATGAAGAAAACAACCAAAGCTAAAATGCAACATACAGGAGGAGGGGCAAGATGGCAGAAGTGTAGGGTCCCCAAATCACCTGTCCCCACGAAATTACCTAGATAACCTTCAAATCATCCTGAAAATCTATTAATTCGGCCTGAGATTTAAACAGAGACCAGACCGAATGCTACAGTGGAAAAGTTCGTGATTCTATCAAGGTAGGAAGACGGGAAAAAGAAATAAAGAAAAAAGGGCATCCAAGGGTGAGGGGCCCTGTGAGGAGCCTGGCTAAGGCCGGGAAGTACCCACAGGACAGAAGAGCTCTGTCCTGGGAGAAGGAGGAGCTTCACCAATCTTCCAGGGCAGAATGGCAACTTCAAGGAGTCAGAGCAGGACCCAGGAGGGCGGGGATGCCCTAGGGATCCCTGGACACTAATAGACACCTGCACTCCCGGGAGAGTGCTGCGAGCTCCCTAAGGGCCGCAGGGCACATGCATTGACCGGGGAGCAGCTCTGTCAGGATCGGGTGGCAGCTCTGCACAAAGGGGTTTTCACGGCCCTAGGAGCAGCTTGGCAGCAGCGCCTCCTGCAGAGGAAGAGGCTCCATTCAGAGGGGGATGCGGAGCTCCAGGAGCAACTCAGAGGGGCTCGGGCGGTGGCTCTGCAGTGAGGTGGCTATGCGGCCGGGAGCGAGAATCCAACAGCACAGGCCCCGGAGCACAGGGCGCCGGGGCAACAGCCCAGGATTCGGCCTCCCCAGGGACAAGCAGAGGCCCGCAAGGCCCAGGACAGCAAGGACGCTCCTGTCCAGAGCTGAGCAGATCAGCGGACCCGCCTCAGAGCCTCCAGGACCTGCAGAAGGACTGCTCCTGAGTTACTGCGGGGGGGCTGAATACAGGTTTCCAGAGCTGGCCGCTACCACTGGAGTTGTTCCTCCTGGGGCCTCATGGGGGAAACTAATCCCACTGAGCCCTGCACGAGGCAGGGGACATAGCGGCTCCCCCAAGTACTAACACCTGAAAATCAGCACAACAGGGCCCCTCCCCCAGAAGACCGGCTAGACAGGCAAGTTCCAGGGGAAGTCAAGGGACTTAAAGTATACAGAATCAGAAGATACTCCTCCATGTTTTTTTTAATTTCTGATTGCTTAGTTCGCCCTCCCCTTTTCCCCCCTTTCTTCTTTTTCTTTTCATTTTAATTTTTAAGGTATTTATTTATTATTATGATAGTCACAGAGAGAGAGAGAGGCAGAGACACAGGCAGAGGGAGAAGCAGGCTCCATGCACCAGGAGCCCGATGTGGGATTCGATCCCCGGGTCTCCAGGATCGCGCCCTGGACCAAAGGCAGGTGCCAAACCGCTGCACCATCCAGGGATCCCTTTCTTTCTCTTTTATTCCCTATTTCCTTCTTTCTTTCTTCCTTTATTCTTTTTCGTTTTTCTCTTTTCTTTCCTTCTTTCTCTCCTCTCTTTTTCTCCTTTTCCCAATACAATTTCTTTTTTTTTTAATTTTTTTAAGGTATTTATTTATTTATGATAGTCACAGAGAGAGAGGCAGAGACACAGGCAGAGGGAGAAGCAGGCTCCATGCACCGGGAGCCCGATGTGGGATTTGATCCCGGGTCTCCAGGATCGCGCCCTGGGCCAAAGGCAGGCGCCAAACCGCTGCGCCATCCAGGGATCCCTTCCCAATACAATTTCTTTTTGGCCACTCTGCACTCAGTGAAAATGACTAGAAGGAAAACCTCACCTCAAAAGAAAGAATCAGAAACAGTCGTCTCTCCCACAGAGTTACAAAATCTGGATAACAATTTAATGTCAGAAAGAAAATTCAGAGCACTATTATACAGCTACTGGTGGCTCTAGAAAAAGCATAAAGGACTCAGAGACTTCATGACTGCAGAATTTGATCCAATCAGGCCGAAAATTAAAAATCAATTGAATGAGATGCAATCCAAACTAGAAGTCCTAACGATGAGGGTTAATGAGGTAGAAGAACGAGTGAGTGACATAGAAGACAAGTTGATGGTAAAGAGGGAAACTGAGGGAGGAGCAAGATGGCGGAAGAGCAGGGTCTCCAAATCACCTGTCTCCACCAAACTACCTAGAAAACCTTCAAATTATCCTGAAAATCTATGAATTCGACCTGAGATTTAAAGAGAGACCAGCTGGAAGCAACAGTGAGAAGAGTTCGCGCTTCTATCAAGGTAGGAAGACGGGAAAAAAGAAATAAAGAAACAAGGCCTCCAAGGGGAGGGGCCCCGCGAGGAGCCGGGCTGAGGCCGGGGCGAGTGTTCCCAGGACAGGAGAGCCCCGTCCCGGAGGAGCAGGAGCTGCACCGACCTTCCCGGGCGGAAAGGGGCTCGCGGGGAGTTGGAGCAGGACCCAGGAGGGAGGGGATGCCCTCGGGCTCCCCGGGACAGTAACAGCAACTCCGCGCCCAGGAGTGCGCCGAACTCCCTAAGGGCTGCAGCGCATGGCGGACCCGGAGCAGCTCGGGGGGGGGGGGGGGGGGGG
>NW_023331695.1:0-35567 GCF_011100685.1 Canis lupus familiaris
ATATTAAATGCTATAATTTAGAGACATTCAAAATCAGTCATGTTATTCCCCAAAAAATAGCTATTATTCACTTCAGGGAGATAAGACATACTCTAATTAGACAATATAAGTGAGAAGAATACTATGAGAAAAGAAGATCATGTATATACCAACTACATTTGTGATCAGAAATATTACCAGTTGCAAAGTAACAATGGACTTAATGGTATGTCTCATAAAATTAGAAATCTAATGTAAAGAAAAATATACAACATTTATCTGCTGCAGGGGAAGATGAGAAGTGAGAACAGAGTATCTCAGATAAAGTAGATTCCTGGCTTTCTCTTCCAAGCTATGCAACTGATAACCCTTTATCATCTTCCCAGGACTGATGAAACAGAGGTTAGAACTACCTGTGCCCAAGTCAGCCACCATGAAATAAAGGTACTCAACTGAATTTAACTTCAGAATCAGTCTTAGTCCTGAAGGCAAAATTTAGTCCTGATGCCAAAATTCAGTCTTCTCTACTTGGCATGCCTTAGATTCTTTTCAAGCCCTCATTCCACAACAACTAGTAGAAGGCGAATGCCAGGCTGAGGTAACCCTTTAACTGAAATTCATCTTTTATGTATGTGGTCACATCAATCAGTATCTGTCCTGGGATCCTGTTCACTTTTGACACCAAAGTTAGAGAGCAGAAGAGTAGCAGGGAAAGATCTAGCCATATCTTCAAGAGGATAAGGGTGGAAGCAGATATGAAAGGCCAAAGTGAGGAAGGCTAACAATGCCTCTTCTTACCTTTGCCCCATTAGATTCCACCAAAACACGTGGAGATAGGAGTTGGGAACGCAACTTGGAAGAATAGTAGTATGTAGCTGTGTGAGGGTCCCCAGCCCAGCTTCTCCTGGCTTTCAAAGTTTTTTTTTCTTAATGAGCCCAAATTTCTTTTTTCCCATTTTACTAGTAGTTTCTTTTTGTTTTTTTGTTAAAAAATGCGCCCATATTTCTTTTTTTTCTATTTTACTAGTAGTTTCTTAATGAACCCAAATTTCTTTTTTTTCTATTTTACTAGTAGTTTCTTTTTATTTTTTTATAAATTTATTTTTTATTGGTGTTCAATTTGCCAACATATAGAATAACACCCAGTGCTCATCCCATCAAGTGTCCCCCTCAGTGCCCATCACCCAGTCACCCCCACCCCCCCCCCACCTCCCCTTCCACTCCCCCTCCCCCAGTTCGTTTCCCAGAGTTAGGAGTCTCTCATGTTCTGTCTCCCTCCCTGATATTTCCCACTCATTTTTTCTCTTTTCCCCTTTATTCCCTTTCACTATTTTTTATATTCCCCAAATGAATGAGACCATACAATGTTTGTCCTTCTCATTGACTTATTTCACTCCTCATAATACCCTCCAGTTCCATCCACGTCGAAGCAAATGGTGGGTATTTGTTGTTTCTAATGGCTGAGCAATATTCCATTGTATACATAGACCACATCTTCTTTATCCATTCATCTTTGGATGGACACCAAGTGAGCCCAAATTTCTTGTAAAAGTGTTTCATGCCTATGGACTCAGGGAATTTGAGATGGAACCAACACTTAGTATCACTAAGCACTCTGTGCATTATCCCACCTCATGATGACTAATGAAAAGTAACACCTACAAATTATCCATGTGACTTTCTCCTTTTGAAAGCTTCTCAGAATGTTTTCATACAGGGATGCAATAATCTATAATAACCTCCCTACAGCTCCTCTGGGAAGGTCCCAACAGGTGAGGGTTTGGGTCTTACTCCTTTTTTCAGTTTTGATAGAAATTAATCCTGTTTTTATGAACATCAGCCCATGGGGTTTAATCCTTATTTATCAAAAACTTCAAGAAAAACTCAAGAATGTTACCAGATGTGCAAATGACACAAATCAGGACCAATGGTAAATATTTTGGAAAATGGACAATAATTTAGTTTGACAGATATTTATTGTGTGCCTACCAAATGCAGGGCATTTTTCTAGGTAGCATAGGGATTGAAACAATGGTTTAGAAACAAGGGATTTAAGTGGAGTGACTGAGGATGAAAACACACACACACATATAACTAAAATGTAAGGAAAAGCTGAAGTGCTTTAAGAGAGAGAACACTGGTTCAATGTTAAAGTAGCAATGAGCAAATCCAGTTATGAGGTAGATCAAGAAACATCAAGTTATGGGGAAGGAGTGGTGGTCTGGGAAGTAGATTGGGAGTCATAAATGATCCTGTATTCTTTCCTGGGTGGCCCTTGTTGAGATTCCGGTAGCTGAAAGCAGGTTTCACAGTCTGGAGAGTGAGCCAAGGGCTTTGTATCTGGGGCAAGGAAAGGTGAAGTCCAAACCCTTGATGAGTAGTAAGGGGAGCCTGAAAAATCAAGTCTGTTCTGCCCCTGAGCTGGAAGGGGATGGGGGGGATAGGCTTAGGACTCCTCAGGATTTTGCCATCCTTTAATATTCCTCTTCTTTTCTTCAATGCCCATCAAATCTCCTCCTCTCAACCCAGGGAACCTTATTTCACATTATACCAGGCATTTTTATTATATCCTGGGGACAACATGCTAAAGGAAAAGAATAATTCAATGACACTTGTGAAAGCACGGTAAAAGAACTTGATTCAAGGGCAGTGTTGTTGATAGGTCTAAGAACCACTGCAATGGGATTTTGCAGGAGTGGGGGAGCAGAGAAGTTGAGCTCCCACTCCAAATACAGCATGGGAATTTATAGCGAAGGAGCAGGGTAGGGGTCAGTGGCTGGAAAAATGCTGAGAGAAAACATCAGGGATAAGGGCTAAATTGGTTGATTGGCTAAATCAATCTAACAGGATTCTTGCTATGACATTGCCTGGGCGATGGTGGCAGTTGAGGGTTCCTGATTAGACAGGGAGAGGGATCATACATAGAGGGCAAGGAGTTGTTCCTAAACTGACTTATCAGGATTCTTGCTGAAGTCGGTTGATGCAAAAACGAAAGAATCTTTGTCAGCAGTCGGAGTGGTTCCATAACCTCCACCTAAAGAGACCAGGAACCAGACAGCAAGCACAAATAAGTGTCCTGAGGAGGTAAGTCTATTTCTGTGTTTTGTTCTGCTTTCCCATTCTGATAGCAGGCATGAGTGCAAGAATCAGCAAAACTGGAGACCCCACTGACCAGTCCAAGGATAGCACCTTCTCCACTACAGTCAGTTGTATGCACAAGCAAGGGTGCAGCATGGCCTGACTTTCTAACAATTTTCAGAAAACATTATAAAGTAATTATGAATTTTTAGGTAATGGCAACTCATTTATGGTTTTGTAAAATGTTCTGTGGGCTGATATTCTGAGGGTCAAGAATTCAGTTGGTGTTTGTTTTTACTTTAGTACAGTGTATATCCTGAGTTCTTTCCAATACCTGTGATCCCCTCATACTCACACACCTGCCACAGAAGCCTTGGCTTTTAAAAATCAAACACCAAGAAATGACCTCTGCATTTTGTTTTATACACACACACACATATCATTCCTCTCCAGAGGCAATTAGTGCTACACATCAAGCTGCAAAAAATAGTTTGGGCCAGGTAACAACAACAACAAAATACCAGGGAGCAAAGAATGGGTTTCTTTTTCAAAAATATTAACCTGTCCAAATTACAATGAATTAAAATGCGAAGAGACAGAACACATAGAGATCAGGTGAGAAGGCTTCTATAATAAATCAGGCAAAAAAGAACAAAGACTTGAACGTGGTTGGTAGCTCTGAGGAAACTAATTTGGCTGGAGCCTAGGAAGGAAGGAACTTGGCCGAAGACCACACATCATTGAGGGAAGCTCTACAAAGCTTGGCAACCAATTGGATCTAGGCTAAGGAGAGCAGATGGTAGATCTAAGGCCAAAAATGATGTTTTAGGCCCAAATCTAAGGCTTTGAAACTTATTGAGTCAAATCTAAGGCTTTGAAACTTACTGAGTCACTTACTCCCTTATTTTTTCTACCTCCTTTTTTTTTTAACATTTAAAATTTTGAAGTACAATGGACTTAAGGCGGGACAAATACTTTTTGTCGCTCCTTAGCTATAAGATCCAAAATTAGAACATACCAGACCCCAGAACTCTGTGTGTGCCCTTCCCAACCTGAAAGCCTTCCTCCCTCAAGAGGGGATTGCTCTTCTAAGTCTTACGGTGATGACTTTTCTTGCTTTTTTTTGTAAGAATTTTCTAAGAGTTACACAACTGTAACATACATTTCTATACAATTTTTGAACTTCACATGAATAGAAACACTGGTTGCCCCTTTTTTTCTGCTTCTTTTTCTAAATATAATCTTGTAAAACTCACCCATGTAATTAATCACGGTCTTTGGCCATTTTTATTGCTGTATGACTGCTTAATCATAAGAATATGTCAGTATCCATTTCACTGTTGATGGGCATTTGAATTGCTTCCAGTTTGGGGCTTTGCAGACACTATTTCTAGAAAGAGTCCTACACAGGTCTTATTGCACACATGTATGAATTTAGCTAAGATATACATGTAAGAGTGGAACTGCTGTCCCGTGGAGTACAGTATCTTCAATTTTAGGAGATGATGTCAATATAAATAATTTCCAAGGTATTCGTATAATTTGCACTTCTTCCAACAATGTATGAGGGTGGCTCTGCTCCTCATTCTCATCAACATTTGGGTCTTTTTAATTAATGTCATTTTATAAGTGTAGAATAAACTCTTATTGTGGTTTAATTTCCCTTTCCTTTACTCTAGATGAAATTGGCCAGTTTTTCCTATTTTTATTAAACATTTTTGATATCTTTCACGAAGTGTGCCTTCTGTGCATTTTTCTTTTTTGGATTTCTCTTTTCTTCTTGATAGTGGATTTGTAAAATATCTAGTATGAGACCTTTGTCAGTTACATCTATGCGAAAATACCCCTTCCTATTTGTCTTTTTACGCTTTTAATGGTGTCTCGATGAACAGAGTCTATTTTCATAGTCCCGTTTATCGCTTAATGTATGTATCATTAGTACTCTCTGTAGCTCAAGAAATCCTTCTTTACCCTAGTGTCTTCTTGGGTTGGGTCCTCTGGAGAACAGCCTCTGAGAAGGAGACTTGCATGCGGGCGGCTCAGGAGAACACTCTCAGGACTCAGGCCTGTAGAAGGGAGAATAGCAGTTCCTACAGTGGGAAGAGTGCACTGTGATCCGGTCGCTCCTTGGTCCCACAGGGTGCTCTGGAGGGGGCCACGGGGTTGTGCTGGGTTGGGGTGCGAGAGCCAGCCTGTTCTACCCTGGATCGCGCGTGCAGGGAATCAGACGGGAGTAAGCAGCGGCCCACACTGCTGGCAGCTAAGCCAAGGAGGGCGTCTGCCCTGCGGCACCCGCCACCGCCACTACGGCTACCGGAGGTCTCCTGAGCCTGCGGGCTTCGTATGCGAAGTCCACCCCTGGGAGAAGCGCTCCCAGAGTGGTTTGGTCTCTCCCCTGGAAAGGTCTTTAACGAGGTAGGTTAAGAGGAACTAGCTCCTGCTCGGCAGGTGCCGCCGCCGGGCGCCCCCGCTCCCCCCGCCCCGGCCCCCCCGCCCCCCGCCGCCAGCCCCCGGCGCCGCCCCGGCTCCAGCGCCCGAACCCGGGAGCCGGAGCGCGGGGAAGGGGAAGGGGGACGGGAAGGGCCAGGACCGCGCGGCCGGCGGAGGGGCGGGCGCCGCTCCTGAGCCCGCCGCTCCGGTCTGGGGCCGCCCGGCTGCCTCCTCCTTCCTCCCCCCTGGCTCCCGCCCCCGGCCCCTGCGGGGAGGGCACGCCCCGGCGGCTGAGCGCGAGGGGGAGGTGGCGGACCTCCAGGACGGCCCGCCGGAGCGTGACCAGGACGGGGACTCGTCCACACAGCCGGGAAAGCCCCTCTGACCGCTCGGACCAACTCCCCAGATCGCACGCGGAGGCTCGTCCTCAGACACATCTCAGGCTGCGCAGCCTGACCCGGAGGGTCCAAGTCTCGAGTCCAGACGACCCGGCTCCCCACTTCCTGGCATGAAAGCCGTGGAGTTTGGTGTTCTCAGTGCCAAAAAGGAGCCATCCGGCCGCGGGGCTCAGGCGGACCCGGCCCAGGCACTGCTCCAGAGCGCTCGGCCCCAGCTGCGCGCCCCACTCCAGCGCGACCACGCGGGCTGCCTAACAGTCCGGGAGGCCCCGCCGGGGGCCAGCGGGGCGTGCTGCGCTCAGCTCCCGGTGCCACCTGCCACCGCCGCCTGACGCCGGGGACGGAGGCCAGGGACCCGCCCCGCCCGTGCCCCAGGACGGCTGGCGCCGGGACGGGACAGGGCCCATGGAACCCCTGTGTCCAGATCCGTCTCCTGCCAGACCAGAGCAACTCTAAGCAGACGGGGGCCAAACGCAAGACCCAGAAGCCTGTGAGGAGCCTTACACCTTCGAGATCCCCCTCCTCCAAGCTCAGAGGAGGACCCTGCTGCCAACCGTGGTGGATTTTGAGAAGTTTTCCCGCCATCGTGTCATTGGGAAGGTGTCGGTGCCTCTGTGCGAGGTTGACCTGATGAAAGGCGGGCATTGGTGGAAGGCGCTGGTCCCCGGCTCTCAGAATGAAGTGGAGCTGGGGGAGCTGCTTCTGTCACTGAATTATCTCCCCAGTGCTGGGACGCTGAATGTGGATGTCATTCGAGCCAAGCAGCTTCTTCAAACCGATGTGACCCAAGGTTCAGACCCCTTTGTGACAATCCAGCTGGTACATGGACTCAAGCTTGTGAAAACAAAGAAGACATCCTTCTTAAGAGGCACACTCGATCCCTTTTACAATGAATCCTTCAGCTTCAAAGTTCCCCAAGAAGAACTTGAAAATGCCAGCTTAGTGTGTACAGTGTTGGCCACAACATGCCAAGCAGCAGTGACTTCATTGGAAGAATTGTCATCGGCCAGTACTCCTCGGGCCCCTCTGAATCCAACCACTGGCAGCGGGTGCTCAACACTCACCGCACGCAGTGGAGCAGTGGCACAGCCCGAGGTCCCCGGCTGAGTGTGACCGCGTGTCTCCCGCCTCGCTGGAGGTGACCTGAGGGCTGCAGGGAAAGCAGCTTTCATTTGTTGGAGGGGAAAAAAAAAAGGAAGAAAATTAAGACAGAAAAAAAATGTGTCATGTGCCTATTATATCCACAACGGAAACACACATACACAAATCCTCTCAGAACTGAGAGGAGGCTGACTGTTGAACACAAAATGGTTGCCCTCAATGAGCAAAGCCTGAGAACTTTCTGGAAACCCCATCTGTATGTCACGAGCGGAGTGGACTCTGCTGTGAGACTTACTGGCAGTGCTTGCTCCTGTTGATACCCCTACCCCCAAATGCACTTTCAACCCTCAGGCCTCCCCAAGGGTGCCAGCCTCCATTGAGATGAAATTCTCTAAGAGCTTGGCCGGTGGCGGGAGGCCCGACCCCCACACCCAGAATGCACAGCTGCTGACTGGGTGGCTTCTGAACAGCCTGCTGTTCCCTGGGGTTCTTCAAACCTGATACCTTTCTCCCAAAATGTAAGTACTTTGTCTTCTCTTTAGTAGACGTGATAGATTAGACTCTGAAGAAACCAAGTGGCACCCAAAAATATGCCGGTGTAAGAAACTTCCCTGGCTTCACTGAACTTGTCCTCATGTTATCCTACTCCTAAGGACCCCCTGTGGGTAGTATGTGAACGTTCTGTGTGTGCCCTCGCAGGTGAACACGTGTGTGTCCCTGTGTGTCCTCCTGGTGAGCAAGGCGCTCTGCGGGACCTCAGCCCTCCGCCCTCCCTTCTCTCTGCCTCTCCCAGTGAAATCTCACCCAGTGTCCTCCTGTCTGTCAAGACCCCACCTTCAGTAACATGTGCGGATATCAAGTAAACAGAATATGATAGAGCAAAAGTAACCTTATTTGACCGATTCGTGGTGATTGTGGCACCCAGAAGACCTGCAAAGGACAGCTACATGGATTAAAATGCCACCACACTCCCATCCAAGATGACTCCTTCCTTTGTCATACTCTGAGCATCTCTCTGTGTTTGTGTGTGACCCAAAGTCATTTTTCTCGTGCTAAGGAATTAGTGTAGTTAGAATAGGTCTTTCCCTGTTGGATGCTTCTGTATCGTTCCCACAGCCTATTGTCTGGCATAATGGGGAGCTATTTATTGAAATTAAAGATTATTTATTTGTGCCATGCAAAAAAACGGGGGGGGGGGAATGGCTCCTGCCACGAAAGCTGTCTTCAAGTTACAACCTAATCTCCTTCCTGAACTACCCATTCTAGGTTTCTTGCATCCTTATCCAACATCTCTTCTGGTCTAGGTGGCTTATGAAATATTACAAGCTAGATGCTCATCTCTGAGTTGTAAGAGTTCCTGGTCAACCAATCCTTCTCAGATTATGGTGCTGCTCTTAGCAGTTAACTATCAAAATTGGGAAGGGGTGTAGCATTGGATGCCCTAGGTACCCAACATTTTCCTCCTTGGCTCATCATGTAACAGCGGAGAAGCCCTATCTCCTCCTGTGAGAAGGTCACTTACCCCTGCCAGTATGGCAACATCTTTCCTCAAATACTGAACTCTTGAAATCAGCACCCTGGGTTCCCCTGGGAACTAGGACCTAGAATCCACAGAGCCTCAAATTCAGGGATGAGAAGCACACATTTTCTAAGTGAGTCAAAGGGAATAATGCTGAGCTGAACCACTCCTGCTGCATTTTCAGATTTGTGTATTCTACTTAATGGAGACACAGGACTATATAATGGATGTTGACCTAGGATATATGTTACCTCCTGGAAGGTGGCACTGCATCCTTATAGGACTCTCCCCTTTCTTTCTTTCTTTTTTAATTTTTATTTATTTATGATAGTCACACAGAGAGAGAGAGAGAGACAGAGGGAGAAGCAGGCTCCATGCACCGGGAGCCCGACGTGGGATTCGATCCCGGGTCTCCAGGATCGTGCCCCGGGCCAAAGGCAGGCGCCAAACCGCTGCGCCACCCAGGGATCCCAACTCTCCCCTTTCTTGGGTGCAGGAAGGGTGCTGTTGACCATTTTAGGAAACTGAATTCTTTATTTCACTGATACCATCCTTAATGCGTGGAGTCAAAATTTTGCATTTAAGATTCTACTGTCGTGTCATTTATTTGAGTCTCCAAATATAGTATTCTATTTGATCTTTCTGAGTTTTCCTTAAAGTGAATTTTCTTAAAGAATCTGTCAGAATCTACATACAAGTTCTCTTATGCTACATTTAAGAATTAAAAAGGGGGCGGGCGCCGAAGCGGTCGTGGCTGCGGCCGGGGGAAGTGAATGGTTTTACCAGAGGGCCCTGCGCCGCCTTTCTCCCTGGCAGCGGTGCCGCTCCCTGCTCCTCTCCGGGCCACGGCGGTCACCTTCGCGGCTTCTGCTACATGCTGGCGCTGCTGCTCACCGCCGCGCTCATCTTCTTCGCCATCTGGCACATTATTGCATTTGATGAACTGAAGACTGATTACAAGAATCCTATAGACCAGTGTAATACCCTGAATCCTCTTGTACTTCCCGAGTACCTCATCTGTGCTTTCTTCTGTGTCATGTTTCTTTGTGCAGCAGAGTGGCTTACACTGGGTCTCAATATGCCCCTCTTGGCGTATCCTATTTGGAGGTATATGAGTAGACCAGTGATGAGTGGACCAGGACTCTATGACCCTACAACCATCATGAATGCAGACATTTTAGCGTATTGTCAGAAAGAAGGCTGGTGAAAATTAGCTTTTTATCTTCTAGCATTTTTTTACTACCTATACGGCATGATCTATGTTTTGGTGAGCTCTTAGAACAACACACAGAAGAATTGGTCCAGTAAGTGCATGCAAAAAGCCACCAAATGAAGGGATTCTATCCAGCAAGATCCTGTTTCCAAGAGTAGACTATGGAATCTGATCAGTTACTTTAAAAATGACTCCTTATTTTTTAAATGTTTCCACATTTTTTGCTTGTGGAAAGACTGTTTTCATATGTTATACTCGGATAAAGAATTTAAATGGAATTACGTATAAATTAATATAAAATGATTACCTCTGGTGTTGACAGGTTTGAACTTGTACTCCTTAAGGAACAGCCATAATCCCATGAATGATTGCATTAATTATTGACTATCCTTAGTCCATTGGAAGCTTTTGTTATATATAGGAACTTGTAGGGCTCATTTTGGCTTATTGAAATGCCATCTAATTATAAATTAGCTGTAGATATCAGGTGCTTCTGATGACTGAAAATATATCTGACTTGGAAACTTCATGGGTTTCCTTATTTATCATGTATGTGATTATATATGGACACATTTACAAAATAAGAAGAGTGGGATTTTTCCCCTTCAACTTGAATATTATCCCTGTATATTGCATGAATGAGAGATTTCCCATATTTCCATCAGAGTAATATACTTGCTTTAATTCTTAAGCATAAGTGAACAAGATAAAAAAAATATATGCTGAATTACTTGTGAAGAATGCATTTAAAGTTATTTTAAATGTGTTTTAATTTGTAAGACATTACTTATTAAGAAATTGGTTATTATACTTACTGTTCTAATTTGGTGGTAAAGGTATTCTTAAGAATTTGCAAGTACTTTAGATTTTCAAAATTGAATGAGAGAGAACATTGTATAACCGTCCTGCTGTTCCTTAGTGCAATACAATAAAACTCTGAAATTAACTTAAAAAAAAAAAATTAAAAGAAGCATTTTTCTCACATCCACATTTCCAACTAGTTCTTCCATATTGATTAAAATTAAGTCCAAAATAGTAATTCACCTCATTGCTGCTTCTGCCATCTGAAGGAAAATATTTTTAGCAAGCAAAGACTGTACCAGATATTCAGCTTTTAGAAAAGGCTCTTTAATGGTAGCTGAATAATTGAAGACTCTAACTACTATAACTTGCTTCTGTGCCCTCGTGAAGTAAAGCATCGTTCATATATTGCTTCAGTACCGCACTCCTAACTTAGCCTTTGTCTTTCTTGTTTTCTTTATCCTAAATGCTCTCCCCTGTGCCTCTTGTCTTGGGTTGATCTTTGAAAAAATAAGCATATACTTTAATATGCATTGTTAGAGGGTCTTCCCCTTGTATTAAATCTATTTTGAGTTCTGTACTTCCATTTATCAGTTCCAGCCACAAAATCTCAGTGCTATTTCTGAGATTGTATTTACCATCTCATATGAAGCTTTATTCTTTTCATTAATACTATGTATATACCCAATAATGGAAGTAGTATTTTTTTTTGACCGTTGAATTTTTGGAATCTACCCCAAGTTTCCTCTTCCAGTGTGTTTTGTTATCACGCTTGCTGTCATCCATAACATCTCATTTTCCAGGGTGTTTGGGGAGAGGGGGTGTTGCCTCAATTTCTATTCAAGCTCTATTAATCATGTTGTCAATAATAAAGCAAAGAGATATTTCTGACATTCCTGGAAAGTGTGTCTCTTTTCCCAGCTATTTGATATTTGCGACTATGAATCCTATTTCCTAATACCATCTGTGTAGCCATTTTTTCATTTTTCATATCCTCTTATCTTCTCAGTAGTGATGACTTTCAACTGAAGTAGGGAAAGAAAATACAATTTATGCTTCCAGTGCTTTTTATTTCCAGGCCAGGACTACAGTCACTAGAAATGCAAGAGATTTCTTTTCTCACTCATTCTCAATAAATCGACTTCTGTGGGCCAGAATTCACAGGTCTGTTGAGATTTGTCAAGAATTTGGTCAGAACACTGAAGATATAGAAGCAGCACAAGGAGTTCTCAGTACTTGTGAACAAGATTGGAATGATCACCATCTGAATATGAGGTCATTAAAAATCTATAAATAGGATTAACCCTCTCCTCCACACACAACCTAAAAGATGATTTGAATATTTTATTCAGCGAGACTAGATGCTTATCTTTGATGGAAATATCCATCACGGCTTCCATTTCTCCTTAAGAAAAAATGTAACTAAAATGAGACATACTCATGTATATTTAAAATGTCATCAGACCTAAAGAACAGCAATTTATGTGCAATCTGAAGAATGGATAACTTATGTTTCCAGTGTCAAGAGTTTGTCAGGTCTTTAGGTTCTGTCAATGTTCAGGGGGAGAATATTCTTATGCTTCATGCGGGTTAATAAAATGAACAAAGATTTGGATACTAAATTTGAAAAATCTAACACCACCCAACACTCTTCTTTCCCAGTTTTATTGAGGAAGAATTGACATACAATAAACTATACATATTTGAAGTATTCAATTTGATGCGTTTGACTCCTATGTACACCCATGAAGCCATCACTATAATCAAGATGGTAAACATATCCAGCACTGTAAAAGTTTCCTTGTGTTCTTTTTTTTTTTAAGATTTATTTATGATAGACACAGAGAGAGAGAGAAGGAGAGAGAGAGAGAGAGAGAGGCAGAGACACAGGAGGAGGGAGAAGCAGATTCCATGCCAGGAGCCCGATGCGGGACTCGATCCCGGGACTCCAGGATCACGCCCTGGGCCAAAGGCAGGTGCCAAACCACTGAGCCACCCAGGGATCCCCAGTTTCCTTGTGTTCTTTCATAATTCCTCCCTGCCACCCATGGAGGGATTCACCCCTTGTCTCCCACCCCAGATAATCACTGATTTGCGTCTGAACTATACATTAGTTTTCATTTTCTGGTATTTTACACAAATGGAATCATTATTTTTCGTCTGGCTTCTTTCACTTAGTATAATTGTCTTCATATTCACTCATGTTGCTATTATCAGTATTTCACTCCTTTTTATTACTGAATGATATTCCCTTCTGTGGATATATCTCAGTTTATCCCAAACTTTAATTTATAATGGAGACTTCTTCAATGAACTTGTGCCCTCTTATAACTTGGCTGTCGTGAAATCTCTTGTCCCTGGTAAACTGATCAAATTACATTTCTGAGGCCACAAAGCTAGGGCAGACTTCGGAAAGATAGAGTCCCCCACTGAGGGTGGGAAGGGAGTTCCCTGTGAGGTCAGTGTCCTTAGCCTCCAGACACCATCTTCCGATCACAACATGTAATTGGGAATTTGTCATTTTTGTTGTAAAAACAATGTCTGTGTGCTGAGTGTCCTGATGAAGAATCATGAAAAGAAAGATCCATTTCTCTTCTTCCCCACCATAACCCCCTTGCCATTTCAGACCCCTAAGGGGACCTGTGCAAAATCAGTGAAGATTGCCATTGACACAGGATACCGGCACATTGATGGGGCCTACATCTACCAAAATGAGCATGAAGTGGGGGAGGCCATCAGGGAGAAGATAGCAGAAGGAAAGGTGCAGAGGGAGGATATTTTCTACTGTGGAAAGGTAAGATCTTCCCTTCAATCTCCAATTCCTTATATTAATAGTGGATCTGGTGTCACTTTTCTCCAAAAAGAACTCCAAAAAAGGGTGAGTTCTCAACTCCCAAATTTCTCATTCTTGCCCAGAATTTAGGGACTGATTAATTAGCCCATTGAAGGTTAAGGCAAATCTCCTTCTTCATACATGAGTATTGATTTAAAACAATATGGGGGGCAGCCCAGGTGGCTCAGCGTTTAGCCCCACCTTCAGCCCAGGGCGTGATCCTGAAGACCTGGGATTGAGTCCCATGTCGGGCTCCCTACATAGAGCCCACTTCTCCCTCTGCCTGTGTCTCTGCCTGTGTGTGTGTGTGTGTCTCTCATGAATAAATAAAATAAGTAAAATCTTAAAAAAAAAAAAAGGTTAAGACAATATGGGAAGAACAAATCTACAGAGCAGAAAAATTGAGGAGCAGAGGCAAGACAGAAGTTGGTTCATATTACATAAGCATTTGCCAAAGCTTTCTTTAAAAGGGAAGACTTGGGATCCCTGGGTGGCGCAGCGGTTTGGCGCCTGCCTTTGGCCCAGGGCGTGATCCTGGAGACCCGGGATCGAATCCCACGTCGGGCTCCCGGTTCATGGAGCCTGCTTCTCCCTCTGCCTGTGTCCTCTGCCTCTCTCTCTCTCTCTGTAACTATCATAAATAAATAAAAATTAAAAAAAAAAGAAAAAAAATAAAAGGGAAGACTTCTTTTTCTTTTCTGTATGCCTATTTGTCCATAGATTGCTATTTTTTAAATTGAGCTCCAATTCACGTGCCATAAATTTCGCCAACTTAAACCAGTGGCTTTTTTGTGTATTCACAAAGTTATGTAACCATTTCAACTCCCTTATTCCAGAATGTTTCATCACTCCAAAAGGAGCCCCATACCCACCAGTATGTCACTCCCCATTTTTCCTTCTCCCTCCCCCACCCCCCCATCACTGACAACCACTGATCTACTTTCTGTTTTATAGTTTTCCTATTTTGGACATTTCATATGAATTGAATAATACAATATGTGGCCTTTTGTGTCTAGCTTCTTTACTTAGTATAACATTTTTCTAGGTTTATTCATGTTATAGCACGTATGAGAATTTCATTTATTTTCTATGGCCAATAATGCTCTATTGCGTGGATATACGATGTTTATATCACTACATTTTGAGCATTTGAGATTTCCAATATTAGAAATCACTATCCACTGAAGTGCAATCATAAGGATAAAGCATTATGATTAAAATGCAAGCCAGTGGGAATATAGGATGTATATTTACAGGCAGCTTTGCAGAAATAAGCTGTACAACTTTGGAGAACATGTAATACAATTCTCCTGAGTGTTCTAAAAGAGAACTAGATACTGCTTCTAACTTCATCCATTTCCCATACACCGCCCCCTTCCTCCCAGCTCCCCATTCAGGCTCCTTGCCAAGCTCCCTAGGTGTTTATAGTTCCCCAAGTCCCCAGCCACTTATGGATTATGATTCCAAGGGGCCACATATCACCACTATCCCAAAATATCAGCCTGAAGCTTTCTCCTTTATTATAGCTTTATAATTCTGATTCCTTAAGATTTATTATTACACAGTGTCTCCTTAGAGTAAACACCAAATCTTAACCTGCTGCTCCCAAAATATTTCTGGGGAAGAAAAATATAGAACTCAGATCCTGAGAACTTAGGCCAAAGCAGCCTGCCCAAAGTTAGAAGTATTTTTGAAGACTTATGTCTTGTCCTAAAATTTTTTTAGACTTTTATATTTTCCCCATAATATAAACTCATTTGTTTCATTTTGTTTCAGTGTAAAAATTAAGATTCTAAGTTACCACCAAGGAAAATAAACCAAAAACCTTTTCTTTCTCATCTACTCTGGTAAACAGTTGAAGCTATTGCAATGTCTATCATGTTGGAAAATTTGAACCAATTAAGTCATCTAGTTCATAAAGTTGCTATGAGTTAACATTTACAAAGCATTTATACATAGTACCTGGCACAGAGCTAGGACGATATGTTTTTGTTGAATAAAAATAAAATGTGTAAAACAATTTTCAGCTAGAATGGGATGGCAGCAATAACTCACCAAGGGGGCCTACAGTAATGATAAAAACATAGTTTTCCACTACTCTTTTCACTGTGTTTTCTCTTCTTTATGCATTGAAGGCAAGAAAAAATCATTGTCCAATGTACAGAAAAATCAAATTTTATCAATTTTACTTGGCCCTAACTTGTGAAAAAAAGGGTACAGAAAATTCAAGATTTTTTCCCAAAAACACTTTGAACAAATTTGATGCTCCAAGGAGTTGTATTACTTTATCCCAAGGCTCTTGAGGATCCCTCAGTACCCTGTGCTTAATAGACTTCAAGGGTACACGTGCTTCAGTTTGACAATGTAAACCTTAATCTTTCATTACCTAACACTTTAGAGATTGACTAATTTCATTTTTTTCATTAAGCTAAATTTCTTTTATTTTTTCCAGCTTATTGAGATATCATCAACATATGACATTTGCAAGCTTAAGGTGTACACCATGTTGACTTGATACAGTAATTTATTGCAAAATGATTACCACCATAGTATTAGCTAACATCTCTATCATATCACAAAATTGTCATTTCCTTTTGGTGGTGAGGACATTTAAGGTCTATTCCCTTAGCAACTTTCAAGTATATAATACAATAGTATTAATTATAATCACTATGCTTCATATTAGATCACCAGAATTTATTCATCTTATAACTGGAAGTTGGTACTGTTTGACCAATATCTCCCCATTTTCATCTGTGGATAGCTAATTATTGACCTTTATTGGAAGATGAGGCTGGGGTCTCCCACACCACCATTTTGGTGACATTATCAGTTTAGCCAGAGAGCCAGTAATTTCTTAGTAGGAATTGGCAGAGTTTCCCTGGGGTCTGAGTAGGACCAAATGAGAACAAAGCAGCAAAAAAAAGGAAATCTAAACATTTGCAATAATTAAAGTTTTACCAGCTTCTGCACCACCCTGTCACAAGGTGAAGGATCCAGTGAAGTCACTCACCTAACCATATTTCTTGTCCCGCTAAAGCACACCTTTTATCAGACTGTCATGAGAATAAAATGCTGAAGCCAGCTAGTCAGATAATGTTCCCACCTACACAATAAGGAAAAGTGAAAGTGCTGAGGGTCAATTCAGAAATTAGCAGGAGCAGGGCAAGACTTTGTCACCAAACTAGGTACTCTATACTTCAGATGGATCTTCCAGTCTCTGGTACTATATTTGGATAAAGTATACTCTGGGTGTCAGGAGTTGTATGAGCTATCCTATACTCAGATGATACTGCATGCAGTTATAAGCATATTTTTGTAAAATGAAATGATGAATAATGTATATGAGTGCTTTGTTAAGGGTTGTATTATTGTAAAAAAAAAAATGTGCAGATGTTAGTTAACTATCACCTTTTATTCTTTCAGCTGTGGGCTAACAAAGCATGAACCCAGAGATGGGTCCGCCCAACCCTGGAGAAGACACTTAGTGTCCTCCAGCTAGATTATGTGGATCTTTACATCATTGAAATACCCATGGCTTTCAAGGTGAGCTCAGATGCCTAAAGATAGGTCTCTGCCTCTTAGACAAACCATGAGCCAGCAGTTGTGTGTGAAGCTATGAAGCTAGTTCATTATTTATCACCATAGAGGTGATAAAGGTGTTAAGGTGTTCTGTTATATAAATCAGATAGTACTGACCAATCCCCAACAAATGCCTGTAGAGATTATATATAACAGACTCAGACCTGGAACCCTAGTTTTTGATTCATAATCCAATGTACTTGCTATTATATCTTGTCTTTAACTATAGTTTAAACTCTCCCCCACCAAACCAACGTGTAGTCCCCCAACTATACTCTACATTTTAGTTACCTGGCATTCAGACACATCTTTCTTCCTGTTTACAAAGTCATGAAAATGTCCCTGCAGAACATAATGCAACATAATATATGCAACTGAAAACTTGCTCATACCTCCACCCCTCCAAAAAAGAAATAACCCAAAGAATAGTCAGGTTCTTGGAGCTAGATCCAAGGGGAGGGTATCTATGTAATATCTACTCCTCTAGTTCAAATTCACTACTTCTTTGAACTTTCTCAATCTATGGACTTGTTTATTAACCAGCAACAAACAACACACCTATATGTATATATACACTGCTAAAGAGCAGTCACTGCTTTAAAAATTTCATTGAGGGCAGGAGAAATTGAACAATGAAATTGGCTACTTGTTCACAAGGTAAATCAGATTCTGCTGCTAGTCAGAAAAGAACAAAGACTCTGCCATTACAGTGGCCAGAATTCCTTTATGTGACCAACCTGGCTGCCCCTATTCTTTTCTCTGGAAATACTTTCCTTGTTGGCTTTCCTCTGTAGTCACATCCAAGATGGGCTTTGGGAAAAATTGCCCTTTTGCATCCTACTTCATGAAGATAGAAGTTTTGGAGACTTCACAATGGCCTTGGTAATCATAGGCTTTTACTGGTCAGGTTGAGATTTAATGGACAAGGCAATATCCCTTAAAATGTAATAAGCTTTCAGTAAATTTACATTCAGTCAGGTCCATGAATGAGTAATTAAAACTAAAAATCTAATAGGGTCACATTTCTTATATCTAATCCATGGCCTATGGTTTCTGTCTCTTAGTAAAGAAGCTCCTTGTTTTACATCTGCCTCACATTTAGCTTACTGACCTCCATCTGATTGGAAATACTATAAAACGGGGGCACCTGGTAGCTCAGTCGGTTAAGCATCTGCCTTTGGCTCAGGTCATGATCCCCACATCAGGCTCTCTGCTCAGCAGAGTCTGCTCCTTCCTCTTCCTCTGCCTACAGCTCCCCCTGCTTGTTCTCTTTCTCTCTTTGTCAAATATGTAAATAAAATCTTAGAAAGAAAGAAAGAAAGAAGAAGAAAGAAAAGAAAGAAAGAAAGAAAGAGAAAGAAAGAGGAAGGAGGAAAGGAGGAAGAAGAAAAAGAGAAAGAAAGAAAGAAAGAAAGAAGAAGAAAGAAATAAAGAAGAAAGAAAGAAAGAAAGAAAGAAGAAGATGACCTCCCTGCCCTCTCCTTCCTCCTCCTCCTCCTCCCTCCTCCTCACTCCTCCCTCCCCTCCCTCCCCCCCTCCTCCCGCCTCCATCTCCTCCCTCCCTCCTAAGAAGAAAGAAAGAAATAAGAAACGAACAAATAAAGACAGAAAGAGAAGAAATAAATACCTATGGCAGCACAGTTTAATGTGTTCCTTATACCCGTCTGCAATTCATTGATGCCCCTTTGTCTAGTAGGCATCTGTGGCCTGAGATCTTATCTTCAAAGACAACCAGCATTCTCACAAAGTCCAATACTACTTCCCTCTAGGATTCTTACCTTCCTTTCTTGGCTGTCACTAATTTATCTATCTCCAGAAGGCTCAGATATGAACTTCTGTCATCTTGGATGACATCCAGAAGTACGAAGTACCCATTTTAATAAAATGTCATGGGCAGCCCCGGTGGTGCAGCGGTTAAGCACCGCCTGCAGCCCAGGGTGTGATCCTGGAGACCCGGGATTGAGTCCCATGTCAGGCTCCCGCATGGAGCCTGCTTCTCCTTCTGCCTGTGTCTCTGCCTCTCTCTCTCTCTCTCTCTCTGTCTCTGTCTCTCTCTGTCTCTTGTGAATAAATAAATAAATCTTAATAAAATAAAATAAATAAAATAAAATAAATGTCATCTTACCTCTTGTCTTACAAGCCCAGTAGCAACAAACCCTTCTTTCAATACATGCCTGAAGACTACAAAATGGCCATGAAAATTCTAATACCTAGTGGTTTTTCTACTACAATCCCCTAAAGCTCCACCATTTAGTAGGCCCTATTTGTCTGAGACCTCAAGACAACAATTTAACAGATTCTATGCTCTTGCAGAGCAAGGATTGCCATTCTCAGCTGGAGGGGGGATACTTCTCACTGTCCACTATCCCATGTTGGCCTAAACAACTTCTCATTACTTGCCATACCCCAAAATCTTTGAATTAGTCAGAACTTGTTTTATAAATGGCAGAAATCCAACTTAAGTTGGTGTTAGCTAAAAAGGGAGCCAGGAATTCCAAGGGATACAATTCAGGCACAGCTGGATCCAGAAATTCAAACTATGTATCTGGCCTTTATACTCTGGTTTGGTTGGCTTCGTCCTCAAAAATCCTTTTCTTTGATGGCAAAATGGCCATTTACATGCCAAGCCTACATGTCAACACAACATGACAACTCAGAGAAAGAGAGACCACATGTTAAACCTCACAGAGAAATACTGACTAGCCTTCCTTAGGTCATGTACCTGTTTACTGACTAACCTTTGCAAAAGGCCAAATCGGGGACTGACTGACATCTTTGACCGAGAATAAGAGCTGAGTCAACCCACCCACAAAACATGGAAAGGGCTCCTCCAGAAGAGACAGCACAAGTATGATAGAAAACAAAATAACAGATTTCTACTGTAAATTAATTAGAGGCCACTTAGCATAGTGATAAAGATCATGGGTTCCAGAAGCAGGCTGCCTAGTTTGAATCCCAGCCTCTGTCACATATAAGCCAGATGACTGGGTCAGGTTATTATCTGATCTTTTCCATATAGTCTTAACATAGTAGAGTGGACAAAGTCTGAATGGGCTTTGGAGTCACACATATAAGCGACTTATTTTCAGCTTTACTACTTACTAGCAATAATCACTTTGATCTTTCTTTTTCTTTCTTTCTTTCTTTTCTTTTTTTTGGTTCTTTCTGAACTTCAATTTCATTATCAGTAAAACGGACACAATAGCAACTAACTTGACAATGTTGCGAGGAGTCATTAAGATTATATATGGGAAATTACAGGCACAATATCTGGCATTTATAGATAATATTCTGAAATGTTTAGGTAGAAGGGAACCTTAGTATAAGATATCCCAACAACCTAATTTCACAGAAGAGAAAGTTGAGGCCCCAAACAAGGAAATAACTCACTCAGGTTTGTTTGTTTGTTGTTTGTTTTTTATGATAGTCACAGAGAGAGAGAGCGCGGCAGAGACACAGGCAGAGGGAGAAGCAGGCTCCATGCACCGGGAGCCCGATGTGGGATTCGATCCCGGGTCTCCCAGGATCGCGCCCTGGGCCAAAGGCATGCGCCAAACCGCTGCGCCAACCCAGGGATCCCCTCACTCAGGTTTAAAGTCCATTAGAACAGGACCATACGGTGGGCTCCCTTGATGCCAACCCCATAACCCTGCCCCTCTGTTTTGTCCTCATGAAACCTAGCAATCCCAATACCCTGTGGACTACAGTGATTTTTTAATTTCAGGTTCTTGGGAGTATAACCTCAGCCCCTCATCCTCCACACAACTAACCTTCACTCATATTCAAAGAGTAGATTTTCTACACTTACTCTTAAAGATTTGGAAAAAGCCTATGTCTAAAAGTGAGAAAATGAAATTTACTTTTCTGTGGCTGACCGATGATGTCTAAACATCTTTTCGGGAAAGGTCAACAGAAAGTTTCTACTCCTATTCTTAGATGGGATCAAGGCTCAAGGATACAGAGAGAAGGTAAAATTTTTAACAGTGAAAAATGACACAGTATAAATGACATACTTCCCAAATGAACCTGTAATTCCTATGATTGAGAAATCAATCTTCAAAGCCAAAATATCACATGCTTTTTAAAAAATATTTTATTTATTTATTCATGAGAGACACACATAAAGAGAGAGGCCAGAGACACAGGCAGAGGGAGAAGCAGGCTCCATGCAGGGAGCCCGAACATGGGACTCTCCTGGGGTCCTTCAGATCACAACCTGTCCTGAGGCTGCACTCAACTGCCTGAGCCACCCAGGCTGCCCTCTCCTGATTTTTTTTAACAAGAAATCTTTCTTGCTAAAACATTTAGCACTTTATTATTTTTTGAATGTCAATTTAACAAGCAGACACAATTTCAGAACAACAAATACCAAAAAATCACAAGACATTTTTAAGGATTTTTTTTAAAGATTTATTTTAGAGAAGAAAGCACAAGGGTTGGGGGCAGAGGGAGAAGGAAAGAAAATTTCAAGCAGACTCCATGTTGAGCACAGAGACAGACGCAGGCCTCCATTCCAGAATCCTATGATCATGACCTGAGCTTGAAAATGAGCATGACACTTGACTGACTCCACCACCCAGGCACCCCACGATAAAACATTTTTGAAAGATGAATGAAGTTACTGCTGAGCAGGAATGAGAGTCAATATCATGGGTTTTTAGAGGGTTGGATTATTCCAGCAATGGCCCTGCACTAAGAGCAAGAACAGAGGACAAAGACAATGGTTTTATCAGGATGAATGGACTAGTAAAGTAGACACAGCAGAAGCCTAAGGGAGGCATCATGGAAATAGTTAACATGGGTGCAGGCTTGATAAGGACTTACTTAAAATCTGGAGAGGTAAAAATTATTTAGCATAGTTTCAGAATTGAGGCATAAAGCCATTTCTGAACAGAGGTAAAACTAGGATATGCAAAAGACAAGAAATACGGAGAACGACTGGAGTGAAAATGTGGGTCATAAGTGTTGAGGAGGTTAAAAAGCTTAGAAATCATAGATAGAAAGGGCAACTAACATGAGTGATTATGGGACATCAAGGGGAGAGGAGCCCTTTTCCCGCTCTCACTCATTGAGACAGGCAGAATGAGAAGAAATTATTTTCACTAAAGAGGACAATTAAGAAAATGTTATCACCAGGGGGAAGTTTCATTCAGGTGGAAAATGGCAGAAAGGAAAATTTTTTAAATATTTAAGAATATAATTGACTTTGTCCAAATGCTTGATTTTCAACAAAAAAAAATTATCATGGTCTACAACTTCCATGCTATCATCCACATCTAAAAGACACTTTGTCCCCATGTTATTTGATCTGTTTCAATTACAGATGACTACTACCACCTTTTTCTTTAAACATTTTCAGCTTATGGTTTCTATTGTATCAACCCTCTCCAGATGCTTTGACAGCATCTTCCCTGCCAACATCCAAAGGCCGTTATGCCCAGTACTCTATCCTCAATATTGTCTTACTGAGCCACCACTTTCTCTACAGGTGATCCATGGATTGAATACCACTTTATGTGCTGATCCCTCCCCAAATTTGCGTGCAGCCAAGACTTCTCTCTGAACCTCTCTCAGACTTCTCTGTTCAATTGCCTCCTCAAATAACCACTGAATGTGGAAATTGCCCATTTCAAACTCAAATATCCAAAATAAAACTCTTGATTGCTAGCCTAAACTCAGGGAATGATCACCACTAGCCAACCAAGGAGCCTAGAAATCATCTTTATTTCTCTCTATCCTATTTCCAAGCCCACAAGAGATGGTTCCCATTTTTAGATATAGCGAAAGAGGTAGAAGTAATGTGCTAAGTTTTTCCGTATGCTTAGGGAGTGTTCCATTCATTAGCTACACTTTTCTTAGCTGAAAAACTTCTTTTCACCCTTAAAGATGATCCTTGTTTTCTTATTAGAGTGAAAAAGTTGCTGTTCTCAGGATGCGTGGGTGGCTCAGTGGTTGAGTTTCTGCCTTTGGCTCAGAGCATGATCCCCAGTCTGGGGATCGAGTCCAGTATCAGGCTCCCTCCAAGGAGCTGCTTCTCCCTCTGCCTATGTCTCTGCCTCTCTCTGTGTGTCTCTCATTAATAAATAAAATCTTTTAAAAAAATTTGTTGTTCTCAACTTTGGGCTTAGGGTTAGATCAAAACGCTGAGCCTAAATATCCTAATTCTCAACTTCTACTCTTTATTTATGAGTAATTTTGTTATTAAGTGTTGGAGTGGCTGGTAATGAGGGTGGCAAAGAATTGCACAAAGAGTGGAGAATAAAGAGGAGAGTTTATTCACTCTCCAAGGGAGGAGAGGAACCAGACATCCAGAAAAGTGTTGGCCCCAAGTTTATGTCAAGCTGGGCCTTTTAAGGAGTTTTGAAGGATGTGAGAGGATTGTAGCTGTACTGATGGGGGAATTGGTGTGTAGAGAGGGGATCAACTCTTAGCCAGGTAGAGCAAGAAATGGCAGGTATATTGGCTCTGTCCAGGGGTTGTCTGAGATGTGGATCATGGTCAGGCTAGAGAAGAATATATTTTGTGGTTGAAGTTTATTTCTCAAGAATGTAGGGCACCATGCCCTAGAAAAACAGAGTTAGGGCGAAATGCAGACACCTGTTAGTTTTGTCTGTGTCATTGGGGTGAGGTGGGAGGGGGTAGTTGAACAGATTCCTTTCATTATGAGAGAACTTCATGGTTTAAGAACAATAATAAGGGGGCAGCCCAGGTGGCTCAGTGGTTTAGCACCACCTTCAGCCCAGGGTGTGATCCTGGAGACCTGGGAAAGAGTCCCACATTTGGCTCCCTGCATGGAGCCTGCTTCTCCCTCTGCCTGTGTTTCTGCCTCTCTCTCTCTCATGAATAAATAAATAAATCTTTAAAAAAAAAAAGAACAATAATAATCTGTCAATAAATAAAGGAAAATGAATGCCAGTGAGATGAGACTAATATGTCATATTTATTATACATAAATAATTAAAATTGAATTGCTTTCCCAGGCCCAGGGTATATGGTATAATGACAACTCAAATGCCATAATTTTAATTCCCAGATATAAATAAAATAAGTTATACTCATTCTTTTTTATAGCCTGGAGATGAAATCTACCCTAAAGATGAGAATGGCAAATGGTTATATCACAAGTCAAATCTGTGTGCCACTTGGGAGGTAAGTTCAAATGGCCTCTTTTCTTGAAGACTACATTTTTAAACTGATCTGATTATTTCTGTTCAATTTATAGAGAGATGCAGCCTTTACTCCTAATGTATAGTAATAATTGGAACAGGTATTTCTAATCATAAGCAAAGATGTATAAAATCCCCATTTCTGCACACTGAAAAAATTCTTGATTTTGTTTTGATGGAAAAGAAGAATGCCAAAGAAGAGAGAAGTGTAGAAGGAAAAAGAAAGTAAAGGAAATAAGTTCTAATGTAAGCATAAATAAAACTATATCAATGAGATAAAGTCACAAATTTTTGAAATTTCTCAAATTGAATTTATGAAAATCAATAATATGATGTTTAAAAGAAACAAACGTAAAGTGATACATGAAAAACTGAAAAATAATTCTGGTTCCAGTTCTGAACAAACTGATGGCTCCTTCCCCAAAATCATAAGAGTAGGAAAACTGGGGAAAGTAATTAAGGAAACCTATATGGATTCATGTTGGGGGTGAGGGGTGCAGATCTTTCAACTGGTTTGTTTATGAGGTAATATGGCAGCTTTTACCTAGAGTAGAAGGCAGCCCAACAAGCTGCAAGAGGATAACCTAGGAAAGGACCTTAGAGTTCTTTTTGCTCTTCCTTCTCTCCTGCTGTAGCCTTGGAACAAGTATTATCTGCTCCATACATATAGAAACTTAAGACTCATGTTCAGATGTCTTCAGGAATCAAGTAAGAATAGCACTGAAATCCCGCACTTGTGAGAGGCTGAGAAAAACATAAGTTACTATCTGACCTCTGGCCACCATTTCCCTCCTTCTCCCATTCAAAACTCCAAAGGCTGGGAAATCACACTCTAACAAGTACCTCTTTCTTTCTTTCTTTCTTTCTTTCTTTCTTTCTTTCTTTCTTCTTTCTTTCTTTCTTTCTTTCTTTCTTTCTTTCTTTCTTTTATTTATTTATTTAGAGAGACAGAGAGAGCAAGAGGAGCACACCAGCACAAACAGGGGGGAGAGGGAGAAGCAGGCTCCCTGGGAGCCCAACATGGGGCTTGATCCCAGGACCCTGGGATCATGACCTGAGCCAAAGGCAGAAGTTCAACTGACTGTGCCACCCAGACGCCCCTAACATGTACCTCTTTCTAATGGACTTCCCCTCCAACCCTCATAGGTAATAGATGATTATCTGAATTGCAGAGTTATTTTGAGGGGTGAGAAGCATTGATTGGGTTTTCTGATGCCTGGGGACCTCCACGCAAGAGACCATACACTCATTCCTGACCTCATTGTAGACGACTAGGTTTGGAGTCACGTGTTCCCTTCCAAAGGACTGCCTGATAGCATAGCCAGTATCCTCAGGAAAAAAAAATGTGTTAAAACTCCCAATTACAAGGCATTTATTTTAAAAAGAAACCACACATCTCAATTAGAGATCCAAACATAAACAGAACAGATGACCAAGAACTTTAAGCTTTTTTAGCCAATTAATATAACAAAGGAGATAAGAAAAGATGCTAGCAATATGAAACAAGAACAAGAATATACTTTTAAAAAAAAGTGAAAATAATACTTAGTAAAGTGTAAAACAATGCAATAAATGGGATTAAAAATAGAATGGATATAAACAAAGAAAAAATTATCAGATTGAAAGATCAGAATGAGGAAACTATCCTCCCCCCAAACGTGAAGAAGGAAAGGACAAGAGGGATCCCTGGGTGGCACAGCGGTTTGGCGCCTGCCTTTGGCCCAGGGTGTGATCCTGAAGACCCGGGATCGAATCCCACATCGGGCTCCCGGTGCATGGAGCCTGCTTCTCCCTCTGCCTGTGTCTCTGCCCCTCTCTCTCTCTCTCTCTGTGACTATTATAAATAAATAAAAATTAAAAAAATAAAATAAAATCTTTAAAAAAAAAAGAAAGGACAAGAAAATGTTTTAAGTATGAAAGAAAGGCTAAGAATTGTAAAGGATAAAATTAGAATTTCTAGCATCCATACAATAGGAGTCTCAGGAAAAAAGAAAAAAAAAAAAAAGAAAGAGGTAATATTTGAAGAAAAAAAAAGATAAGGTGTGGATCACCAAAGAGAAAAGAGAAGAAAAACCTAGGTACGTTACAGTGAAATTTCAGAATATCAAATATACAGAGAAAATGATAAAACTTCCCAAGTATAGCAAACAAGCCAATAAAGAAAAAAAATGGAAGAAACAATAATAAATCAAGAAGACAGGAAAAGAAGAGGAAAAATGAATAGATGGGAAAAATAGAAAGCAAGAGCAAGATGAGAGATTTAAACTCACTTATAAAAAAATAAATAAAATAAACTCACTTATATTAATAATCACAATATATGTAAATGGTCTAAACAACTCAGTTAAAAGGCAGAGGTTATCAGAATAGATAGAAAGCAAAACCCCACTGATATATTATTTATAAGAAACCCGTTTTATTTTTTATAATAAATTTATTTTTTATTGGTGTTCAATTTACCAACATACAGAATAACACCCAGTGCTCATCCTGTCAAGTGCCCCCCTCAGTGCCCATCACCCATTCACCCCCACCCCCCGCCCTCCTCCCCTTCCACCACCCCTAGTTCATTTCCCAGAGTTAGGAGTCTTTATGTTCTGTCTCCCTTTCTGATATTTCCCACACATTTCTTCTCCCTTCCCTTATATTCCCTTTCACTATTATTTATATTCCCCAAATGAATGAGAACATATAATGTTTGTCCTTCTCTGATTGACTTACTTCACTCAGTATAATACCCTCCAGTTCCATCCACGTTGAAGCAAATGGTGGGTATTTGTTGAAGAAACCCGTTTTAAATAAAAAGACACAAATAGGTTAGAAGTAAAAGATTAAGAAAAAAAGTAAAAGAATAGAAAAAGATATACTAGGCTTTTATTTCCTTCCAAAGAAAGTTGGAGTAGCTATTTAATGTTAGCAAAGGTTTCAGAACAAAAAGTATTATCAACGATAAAGAAGTGTGTTTATCCTAATAACAGAACTTAGTAACAGCACCTCATAACAGAACTCCAAAATACATGAATCTTAAATGAAGAGAACTGAAGAGGAGAAAATCTACAATTATAGTCAAAGATTTCAAAACCTCTATCTCAATAATTGAGATAATAAGTAGACATAAAATCTATAGAAGAGATTTAAACATTATCAACCGGGGATCCCTGGGTGGTTCAGTGGTTTAGCGCCTGCCTTTGGCCCAGGGCATGATCCTGGAGTCCCAGAATCGAGTCCCGCATCGGGCTCCCTGCATGGAGCCTGCTTTCCCTCTGCCTGTGTCTCTGCCTCTCTCTATCATGAATAAATAAATAAATAAATCTTTTTTTAAAATTAAAAATAAACATTATCAACCAGCTTAACCTAATTGACATTTATTGAATATTTCACCAAAATATAGCAAAATGCTATTTTTCAAGTACACATAGAACATTTAACAAAATAGTCCACTGAGACATGAAACAAATCTCAACACATTAAATTATATTCTTTATACAAAGTAGGCTGTCTGATAAAATTAGAATTAAATTTGAAGTCATGAGCAACAATATATCTGAAAAACCATCAGATATTTGGAAACTGAAAACATACATGTAAATAACCCATAGGACGAGAAATAAGATCTGTATTTATACATAATGTATATGTGAGCAACACATAATTGGAAATTAAATCTTTTTAAATGATATTGTTTTAGAGATAAATCCAACAAAATCAGTGCAAGAGTTAAACATAAAAACTAAAATATATTACTAAGAGCAATTTATTTTTAAGTAATCTACTATGCCCAATGTGGGCTTGAACTCACAACCTCAAGATGAAGAGTTACATGCTCTACCAATTCAGCCAGCCATGCACCACTACTGAGAGCAATTTTTAAAACTCTAAGGTGAGAGATACATCATGTTCTTTGATAGAAAGACCGAATATATTAAGATGTTAATTTTCCACAAACTGATAGATTCAATGCAATCCCAGTCAAAATACCAAAAGAAATTGAAAAGCTGATTCTAAAATTTATAGGGGGGATGCCTGGGTGGGTTAGCAGTTGAGCTTCTGCCTTTGGCTGAGGTTGTGATCTGGGTTGAGACCCAGGATCAAGTCCCACATCGGGCTCCCTGCATGGATCCTGCTTCTCCCTCTGCCTCTCTCTCTCTCTCTCTCTCTGTCTCTCATGAATAAATAAATAAATCTTTAAAAAATTTATATAAAGAAGTGCAAATAGCATAATGATAAAAGAGTCAATTTACCAAGAAAATATACCAATTTTAAACACATGGGTACCATATAAAATATCTTCAAAATATATAAAGCAAAAGTCAATAAAATAAGAAGACACTGATAAATTTTCTAATATAGTGGGAAATTTCTAACATATTCCTTTAAATTATTGAGAAGCCAGGAAAAGCTAGACCCAGCTTTGTATATAATGTGTGTGTGTGTGTGTGTGTGTGTGTATGAGACACAGAGCAAGAGGAGAGAGAAATTTGTATCTAATAAAAGGAGAATATACCTTTTCACACACACCAGACATTTATAAAAAATGGATCAGATACCATGCTATAAAGCAAACCTCAACAGATTTCAAGAAATAAGATCATTTTTAATGCACTGGTATATATGGTGAAAATGCAAGGGGAAGATATGCTGTACAATGTTTCCCAAACTAATTCAAATACAGAATTCCTGCCTATCTCTCCCACTTTTTTTAAATCTTCACAGAATGTCTGTTAACATACCCAGGGACTTTCCTTCTTAAAGAATTCATTGTCACCCCCGTAAACATTCTCATTTGTTTTGAGGCTTTTGTCTTAACCCTTTGGCCTTTACTCATCAGGCTTTGGAAGCTTGCAAAGATGCTGGCTTGGTGAAATCCCTTGGAGTTTCCAATTTTAACCGCAGGCAGCTGGAGCTCATCTTGAACAAACCAGGACTCAAACATAAGCCAGTCAGCAACCAGGTACAGTTTGACAGGAGGTGGGAGGGGAGAGGGGAATGTGAGGAGTAGAGGGAGATTCCAATATTTACTTAACAGGAGAATGCTGGAGTAGGAGTTGGAAATCTTGTGGTCATTAACACATATCTCATCATAGGACCATGAGAGCAAGTCTTTTGACTTCTCTCAATTTATGTCTCTTAAAAAAAGATTTGCAAGTTCAAATCCAGGCAAAAATAATCCAAAGAATTTTTTGAAGAAAAATCATGAGGAGGAACTAGATCTGCCAGACATTAAGATATACAGAGTTTAAATTAATAGAAAATAAGAAATATCTTAGAAACAGGCCCAAGTATGATAAAAACTTAATATAGAGACAATAACACAAACGAGTGGCAAAGAGGTGAATTTTTCAGTAGTAGATAGTGTGGAGGAAATGGTTAGTTATGTAGAAGCCAATACAGATCTTTGCCTCATGTCCTACTCCTAGTATCTCTTTGATCAGAAGTTAAAGGAGAAAGAGGAAATCATTTGTGAGTGCTACAAAACAATTTTAGTTTTCTAGAGCTATAGATAGAAAATGAAGCCATGGGAAAATTATAAAAGAAATGGACATATTATATAGTATAAAAACATTAAACTCCAAAAATATTAGAAACAGGGGCGCCTGGGTGGCTCAGTTAGATAAGCATCTGCCTTTGGCTCAGATCATGATCCCAGGATCCTGAGATAGAGCCCAGATCGGGTAGGGGGTGGGGGACTGGGCTCTGCTCAGCAGGGGGTCTGCTTCTACCTCCCCCCTGCTCTTCCTTGCTCCCTCTCAAATAAATAAATAAATAAATAAATAAAAAAATAAATAAAAAATAAATAAATAAATTCAAAACAAAGAGCAAGTAAAATGGAAAATTATATTTTTGAATATAATAGAAAAGGGGATCATATCCTTATGAAATAAGAGCCTAATAAAAATTAATGAAAAAATCAAAGATAAAACACTAAAGCTCAACAGAAAAGTGAGTAAAAGAACTATGAACAGAAATTCAAGACAAATTGCAAGACTAGTAAACATATGAAAAATGTTCAACTGCACTGATAATTACAGAAATTTAAAGTATTATTTTATATTGCGTCAAAACAGCAAGGCTTTTGCTTTGTTTTTTTAACATAACGTTCCATATAAGCAAGTGATAAATTGCTAGCAAGTGCAAATTTTTCATTTTACTGGGAAGCAATTTGGCAATAAGTGTCAAGAGCCTTAAAAAATGTTCACAGTCTTATATTCCTAAGAATTTATCCCTGTGGGAATGCCTGGGTAGCTCAGCAGTTGAGCCTCTGCATTTGGCTCAGGACATGATCCCTGGTGGGGATCCCTGTGGGGGGTCTGCTTCTCTGTCTTCCTGTGTCTCTGCCTCTCTCTGTGTGTCTCTGAATAAATAAATAAATAAATAAATAAATAAATAAATCTTTAAAAAAAGAAAAGAATTTATCATTTTGAAAAAAATCTGAAAGCTTTCAAGTGTGTTTGTCACAGCACTGTTTATAAAGGCCAAGAGGGAAAAAAAAGGAAACAACACAAATATGAAAAATTAGGAGGATATTTAAATAAATTATAAATCTCATATAATATAAAATCTTAATAAAAGAGGTTTTTGAATCATTTTTGAGCAAAAGAGCAGTGGCCATAATATTAAAGGGAAAAACCAGGATACAAAATGTAATAGAGTATTGATGTGAATACATTAGTTAAAAACATGCATAGGACTGTTGGGGATTTACCCCAAAGATTCTGATGCAAGGAAACACCAGGACACCTGCACCCCGATGTTTCTAGCAGCAATGTCCACAATAGCCAAACTGTGGAAGGAGCCTCGGTGTCCATTGAAAGATGAATGGATAAAGAAGATGTGGTTTATGTATACAATGGAATATTCCTCAGCCATTAGAAATGACAAATACCCACCATTTGCTTCAACGTGGATGGACCTGGAGGGTATTATGCTGAGTGAAGTAAGTCAATCAGAGAAGGACAAACATTATATGGTCTCATTCATTTGGGGAATATAAATAACAGTGAAAGGGAATATAAGGGAAGGGAGAAGAAAAAGACTCCTAAGAAAACGAACTAGGGGTGGTGGAAGGGGAGGGGAGGAGGGCGGGGGTGGGGGTGAATGGGTGACGGGCACTGAGGGGGGCACTTGACAGGATGAGCACTGGGTGTTATTCTGTATGTTGGTAAATTGAACACCAATAAAAAATTAATTTATTAAAAAAAAAAAAACATGCATAGGGGACAGCCCCAGTGGCACTGCGGTTTAGCGCTGCCTGCAGCTCGGGGTGTGATCCTGGAGACCCAGGATCGAGTCCCACGTCGGGCTTCCTGCATGGAGCCTGCTTCTCCCTCTAACTGTGTTCTGTCTCTCTCTCTCTCTCTCTGAATAAATAAATAAATCTTTAAAAAAATAAAATAAATAAAGATAAAATAAAAATAAAACATGCATAGGAAAAATATTGGAAAGAAATATATCAAAATACTAACTGTGGTTAACTCTGCCTGTGAATTTTACAGGTGAATTCTGTTTTCTTCTTTATGCTTTTCTGTATTTTCCAAATTTTCTATAAGGAGCATATGTTATTTTTATAATCACAACAAAATATTGTTAAATGGGGATAATGATACTCTCTTCACTCTACTTCATAAAACACTAAGAGGCTACATTTTAAAATGCCCTTAGGGTAAAGATTCATGTATTGGAGTTATGGTTGACTTGTTTGCTTGATTCATCATATTTAGTAACTCAAAACAGTCTTCTTTGAGTTCATAACAGAAAGAATGAATTATTACCTATCATGACAATAGCCCACAGCTAAAACAGAAGTGTTGCTATATTTAGAAAGATCACTTCCTAATTAACACCTAAGCCAACACTATACCATATGCTCTGAGGAGCAGAGACTTGACTCCTAATTGATCTAAATCTCTCCCTTTATTCCTATCCTCTCACCAGCTCATCTCCCTCCTGCACCCCCAAGGACAATATTTTGTTATAAAAGGCCAAAATGACACACTTTTTCTTACAAATGTACAAAGAAAGATGATGCTTTTTGACCTCAGAAGGAAAAATGGAGTAAGAATTTGACAGTGTGTCTTCTCATGCCAAGGAAGAAATACCCTGATATGTTGGCACAAGAATCATGAACAGCTTCACAAATGTACCCTGCAAAGGAAACAAGACATGTGGGAAGATCATATCCCAGGCTTCGTTTGCTTCATGATATGGAAAGCAGAGTATATCAACACTCGAGATGGTACAGATCAAAGTGCAGGTCTACTGGCCACCTGCCATTACCCTATGCCTGGGGTATGACCACCTACACTCCAGAAACACACGTTTAGTTCAAACAGCTTTCAGCCCAGGAACATGATGACATATTGTGGGCATTATACAGGGTGGTCACAACTTATATATAAGGGATACATACCTGAAGACCTTGTGTAATTCATAATTCACATACTTAAAAACTAATTTTCCCATTAGAATAAATCAAAAGCATAATTTGCAAAATGTTTATATTTCTTCAAAGACTTTATGAACAAAGGCACAAAGAATATTATCTCACTCTGTACTCATTCTCAGAGCCTGAGCATTCCTTAGTACTACCTCTGATGCCTGTCTACACAAAGGTGTCTCCAGGCTCCATCCCTCACTTAATCTCTCTGAAAGCCTTCCTACTGGGTCATTTGTCATGCAGTGTTTTCCCAGCCTAATTCAAAGGAGACTGTGGCTCTACCTCAGGCCATTTAATCTCACATACCTAACTCTAGTAACAAATGAAGGGACAGAGGTGGGGAGAAAGGCAAGATCTCCAAATTCTTCAGTTTTTCCTAACCCTATTCACTATGCCTAAATCACAGGTGTCCTGACTTCGAAATCTATATATATATTTTTTGAGTAACTTAAATGAAAATTCAACACACTTCTAAGAAAGACACAGAATGAGGTTACTGTCTTCCTTCGCAGGGTCTAAGAGAGAAGGGTAGGAGGAACAGGTCATAACCATTCATTATCAGCAGTTCCAATTTACAGAAAGTAAGCTATAAAGGGGAAAATAGTAATGCAAATTAATAGTCCACTTTCTGGCACCACCATCTTTAAGAAAGTCAAGTCAAAAAAAAAAAAATCAAGTCAAAGAACTCACCTGTCGTAAGAGTCAGCTTAACTTCACCTTGTGAGATTCTTGATATCTGAAGTTCTGCACTATCAAATAGTGTTGTAAAAGCCCCAGACATGTCAAGACACTGAAAAGTGACCTCAATTTTACAGAATAAACAAGAAAAAGTAAAGACTGAATCTCCACTAGCCCATCCACAAAGGGCTATAACCAGTCCCTAAGAAAGACGGAAGCAAGTGTGCTTAGATATGCTTCACCTTGGAAATGAGCTAGTTCAGGGCAATGATGACATCAAGTGACAACAGAAACTATCACTACCCTCTACCTGAAACTGAGCATCCAGTGCCAGCATACCAAACAAGGATCATCCACTGGCCTGAAATGACCCCACCAAGCTGCAGCCCTGATGAAGCTCCTTCCTAAGATGCTGGCTTGCTCCTCTCTGTATTGTTACTGTTTTCATTCAACAGTCACTGAGCACCTGCCTTATGCCAGGCACTTTGCTATGCTTTAGGCATGCATAAGAAACCAACGACAGATACAGCCCTTCCTCTTAGGCACTAGCCGCCTAGTGGGGAGCAGATATGAATCAATCACAAAAGTTATTGGTAATTAGAAACTTAGATAAATACTCTGAAAAGAAGGAATATGGTTCTCTGTGAGTTCGTATGCACTTGGATCTTATTAACTTATCTACTCCCACCCCCAGAATTTCCCTCACTGGGTGTCTCTTTAGTGATATGCCCTAGGATTTTTACCTAACAACTCTCTATGCAAAGATTTATATTATATTGTTATGCTGTTATTTGAGTTTTTATGTTAACTCAAAAGTTCTCATTGAGCAGATGTTTCTTTTTTTTACATTTTTATTTATTTATGATAGTCACAGAGAGAGAGAGAGAGGCAGAGAGCCCGACGTGGGATTCGATCCCGGATCTCCAGGATCACACCCTGGGCCAAAGGCAGGAGCCAAACCACTGCGCCACCCAGGGATCCCATGAGCAGATGTTTCTAGTATCTTGCCCAATGCAACTCTCTCTAATCTCCCAGATTTCAGTTCACAGATTGTTCAGTCGTAGATTCAATATGCACATATCTATTTGTTCTATTTCTAATTGTGATAGCCTTATTATGCACACATGTTGCCATAAGCCATATGAAGTCCTTTTTCAAAGAGTAGATTATAAAACGTTCAATGCGTTTATGAACACACACATACACATATACATAGGGTTGTATACCTACATACTTCTACATATTTAATAAGGCCAGAGACATGCAACAGCACACCAGTCTGATTAGAAAGGAGTCCTTAAATTTTGTATTTGGAATGAGCAGGCGGGCATTAAATTAAGGAATTCATACTTAGTTTCTAAGCAGTGGAGTGATGTGATAAAACACATGTCTTGTAGAGACTGGTCTACCAATAATAGACAAGATTGAAAATGAAAAAGTAGAGTGATGTCGGAAGTCAGAGAGATAAAGGAAGAAAACACTAAAGAGTGTGATTCCTGCCTTTTTTTAGTCTGTGTTACTTTCTAGAATTATTTAAGAAATGTTCCAAGGGGTGGAAAGCCCACAAGTGTTTCTTAGGATAAAGGAACAAGATTATGTCAGGAAAAAAAAAAAAGTGTATCAAATTAGAGAACAGAAAGAAGAAAGAAGACCCACTACAAAGAGGCCCAGTTTACCTTTGCCACTTCATCAGTAGCATCTCCTTGTGCCTTCTAGAAATAAAACTCACCAAATACTATTCCAGACAATCAAGATAAGTATATACTTCAAGTATTTTAATTCAGCGTTGGTTGATTTTAATCCAAAAAGGAAAGAAAAGCATAGGTCAAATATTACCATAGCGGTTAAGAAGACATGTTGAGAAGAACTTCATGACACAAGCACTTTTTAATGCAGGAATCTTGCCAGTAAGATACTGAAGATGAATGCAGGCCTGCACTGGATAGTGTAAAGAACTCTTGGCCAAGATGACAAAATTCATCTTTAAATTTCATTTTATACATGCTCTACCCCTTGTGAAAATATTCTTAGATGCCTGATAGCTACAGAGAGAGGGCTTTTGCAACATGTCACTTCTACTTACTAGGCTGTAATCTGAACCTTGAGACTGCTTTTTGTTACAGAAAATTGTATTTGAAAAAAAAAATGCATTTGCTAGAATGGTGACTAGATAGTTAGGTCGGTTCCTTCAAAATTTTAAACTATGCTAACTTGACAAAACTGAATTTGCTCCCCACTGATTTTAGGATTATTCTACAGATGGTGACCTCACTAACCATGTTTTAATTAATCTCTCCAATAAACAATGCCAACTTCCTTGTTAGGAATAATATTTAGCATTTGCCTCATTATCCA